>NW_020861229.1:0-1230 GCF_000972845.2 Larimichthys crocea
TGCTTGATGATCATCGAGAAACTGGTTTGGCATGAATTTAGTGATGGAGTCTAAACATTTGAAATGTCGCCTTTCAGTTAGAGAAGCACTGATCTTGCGCGCCTCACCTCCTGCATGGCCTCCTTTTCCTTCTGAAACTCGTGGCGGTTTTGCCACAGCTTGTCCATTATCTTCCTGTAGAGGTCCATCTCATCCTTCAGCCTCAGACTGGTGTCCTCCAGCTTGTCTGTCATCCTCTGCTTCTCCTGCAGAGACAAAGAATAACAGATTGAAATTTGAGTTGCATCTTGGGCCAACATTTCTATTAGTTATTATAACATGACTACAACGAGACGCTCTGTGTACTGTGATGGACGTTTACAGCTGATGTCTGTCTGCTTGTGTTTTGCCTTTTTCATTCTTTTAGTGAATCACACTCACCTGGTCCAGTTTCTCAGTCTGAGACTTGAGTCTGCACACATTTAACTTCATCTCTCCATTCTCTTCTTCTAACTGCTGCACCCTGCGCACACACACACAGATACACACAGATACACACACACAGCTTCAGTACAATCTCACACATTACATTACATTACATTGCATTTAGCAGACGCTTTTATCCAAAGCGACTTACAGAGGAGGACATAAGCTGAGAAAGGTGTAAAGGAGCACAGAATAGCTGGTGTGCTGGTGGCTCAAAGTTGGCTCAAAGCTCCATGTTGATGTGAAACAAACATTATTTGGCAGGTCATATTGTGCTGCTGTTTTAGTTTTTTTTTCCCCCTGTGAACTCTGCACTACTGAGGGACGAGGCCACAACTCGCTCCAATGACCAATAAGCTGTGTATACTTGTATGTGTGACTGAGAGAGAGATTTTTGGTGATTTTAGCATGTTTTATACTGGCACCAAATGGAAAGTCACCCTTTAGACATGTCCTTTATTCTGGCATAGTATTTCTTAATATTTTTGCAATGACACAATGGCCTCAGTAAGTTTTATTTACATCCATTTTAATGTGTTTTTCTTCCTTAAAGATTTTTTGGGGAAAAAAGCTGCTAGGATGTTCAGGACAAATAGCCAATCACAGCTCAACATTCTCGAGTCATCATTCAACATTTTGGTGTGGAAATCTAGAAAGGTAATTGTTATTTTGTTTTTATATTTATCCTTTGTTGTCTTCTATAAAATCCACATGAATCTCACACAGAACCTAGAGCCTGCGAAGATGCTGGTTCCAGTCTGGTTT
>NW_020861230.1:0-14358 GCF_000972845.2 Larimichthys crocea
ATCCAAAATCCGGGATGTTTTACCTAGCTCGCGGGCATCAGGGAGCCACTGTCAATATCAGGGAGACTCCCGGAACTTCCGGGAGACTTGGGATGTCTGCTATGTATATATGTCTATGGCCAGCCACCCACCACCACCACTGAGCCGTTTATTGATATATTATCCAATAACCACACTGCCACCTCTTGGACAAGAGTGGTAGAACAGGCATTCCTGGTCTCTGCGCGCAAATCGTTTCCTTCAAATCCATCCGAGTGAATCGTGCCAAAAATCACGTGAGAAGGATGACGCAACTGAGCGAGCAAATAGGAACCTGCGCATGCAAATCATGTTGTGCAGCTTTGCAGATCTGAAGTTACAAGTGCAAATTCGAAGATGCGCTTTCACAAGTTGTGAAATATGCTTGCAGTTTGCTTTTTGCAGATGTGTGGATCTGAAGTTACACTTACAAACTCTGAGATGTGCGTTCACAAGTTGCGAGATGCGCATTCACAAGTTGCGAATTACGGGTTTTACAAGTGTAAATCATAGTCTGCTCTTCTTCAGATATATGGCACTAATCTACTTTCATATCGGCCCCAGTTCGAATCCCGCATCAGACGATATGAACATATTTGCAATGCCCTAACCACTACACGTGAGGCTTTTTTCAGAAAACAACATCTATCATGGTATCAGGACGCATTTTTTCACAAGCAAGCAAGCAGCACATGTCACACCACCACTCTTCATTTTCAGCTGGAATCCTGTCTGGAGTCAACCCAAGGCAAGGTGCATGAAACCATCTCTGGCACTTATCACATTCAATCTGTAACAATAGACAATATTTCATAAGAGATACACCATTAGTTTTGAAGTTAAAATGAATTACATCTCACATTTATGACACTTACCCAAGTAATTTTCTGTGTTTCTTTTTGCAGTGAACGAGGCACCTTTAGCCACAGGGCAGGAAGTCCCCCTTGGTCTGAAATGACAACACACAAAAGGAACCTACCAACTGCATTGTGGCAGACAAATAAATTGAAACACACTGGTTTAATATGAATTGAGTGAATCCTAACCCTGGTCATCTCCTTCAAATGTCCTTGAAACCACATAGACTACAAGCATACATAAATAGCATTATTAAACGGAGACTTATATCTCTCTAGACACACATTTGTCTATTATTGTATAACAAAAATTGTTTATCTTAAAGAAATGTTTTATGACATATTTATTTGCTCAATACTATCAGTAAAGTACCTGACACAAGAAGGTCCTCACCATCGTCTTCTCTGCTGTGCAATGTTCTTATTTGATTAATGTTAATGTGAAATTCCTCTGGGATTGCAGGGAATGTCGTTCTAGTTTTTTCCGCCATCTGAGTGAAAAAAGCACAATTCAGAATTAGTATTATTTCTCATACACATTGATTATTAAAACTGACAGCTTTGCTAACGTCCGTCATAGTTCTTAAAGATTTAAGAATCACCCCAAGGAAACAATGGCAGGAATAGACAGCTTTAAAAATGATTTCTCAGCCTGCAATAACAAACAGCAACAGCTAGTTCCATACCTTCGTCGTTTTTGAGCAATAGTTGCAGGCTTCCAGGTATGTTTAACCAATCCCTTCTTCCATTAGCTTGTCTGTGTCTGAATATTACGGTCACAAAATATGTGCACTGTTATTGTTTGTAATCATGTCATATTATTTTCTCAAGATTATGATTTTATAATTATTTTTAGTTTTGATGCACTGGCACACTGGCACGGCTTTAAGTGTTTGTCAGAGTGCTGCAATCAGGGGCACTGCTAGAAACTGACCCCTGTGAAGAAATTAATTTAATATTAAATATGTCTCACCGGAATCACTTGGCGCCTCTCTTGAGTCCTCAAGGTCACTGTCTGTATTAGCTGGATCAATCACATATATCTGGCTGGATGGTGCATGCAAGTACTGTTCATTTGAGAAAGTGTTGTTAGACACATACATCAAAATTTAAATATAATTTCTTCCAATATCTTATAGTTGTCTAGGTGTATTACTCACGACAAACTTCCAGTGGCTGTGATGCACATTCACACATCTGACAATGCCATCGTAGTGGTCAAAGTTCACCTAAAATATGGGATATTAATAGGATATTAAGATTTGCAGTATACATTATCGGTCCGTTTTCATAAATTTACTAATGGGGCTGATACAGCCATTATTTTGTTGAGTTTAATCATACTTACCGTTTTTAAACTTTGTCTCAAAACTTGCTGGGCTTTTCCAAACAGAATAACACCCATAACAAAGTGGTCCAGCAGGTACAGTCGTTTTGAATCCATCTTCTTCAGAATGGTGTGAATGAAGTTTCAAGTTTCAAGTTTCAAGTTTCAAGTTTTTATTGTCAAAACTTCAAATGTACAAGACATACACAGAGTTGAAATTACGTTTCTCTCTGTCCAAACGTAAAGAGTAAACATATATATAAATAAAATAAATGAAGAAATAAATAGGAAATAAAAAATATAAATAAAAATAAAGATAAACAATCAATAATATATAAACAGATATACAGCAGAGTAAATTGTTTGAGTCTGTAAAGTGGCTGGTGCACTTTTGGGGGGGGGGGGGGTGGGGGGGGGGGGGATCAAGCAGTGTCCCAGATTTTGTGGGGAAAGCGGGCGGAGAAGGAAGGGGGTGGCAGTCTGGGAGGGAGTTTTCAGCATCTGATGGCCTGGGCAGGAAGCTGTCTCTCAGTCTGCTGTTCTGCGCGGAGGCTTCCTCATTCTCCCCCCGAAGGCAGAAAGCGAAAGAAAGTGGTGGTTGGGGTGGGTGGGTTCCGCCCGCAATGCTGATTGCTTTGGCGGCCAGTCGTGTCTGTAAATGTCCTGGAGTAGGGGAGGGGGCACCAATGATCCTCTCATCCGCTCCACTTGCGCTGCAGGGTCTCTTGCAGATGCAGTGCGCTGGCCTTACCACGTGGTGAGCAGCTGGTCAGGATCTCTTGGTTGTGCGCGGTAAGAAAGTCTGCAGAATGGGGACTGGATCTCTGGCTCTTTCTCAGTCTGCGGAGGAAAAAGAGGGGCTGCTGTCTTTCCTGGTCAGTGATGTCGGTGGTTGCTGCTCCAGGAGAGGTCTCCAGTGATGACAACACCCAGGAAAACCTGGTTCTGCACACTCTCCCACAGCAGCACCATTGAATGGTTGTGGGTGGTGCTGGTGAGGGGCTTCTCCGAAAGTCGACAACAATCTCCTTCGTCTTTCTCGCACATTCAGAGAGAGATTGTTGTCGGCGTCTGCTCACCAACTTGGCCAGTCGGCTCACCTCATCCCTGTAATGGTGACGTCACATCCGTTTTTGTTGGGAGCCCCACCACAGGTCGTGGTCGTCCGCCAAACTTTACGAAGAGGTTGGTGTTGTGTGTTTGGTGAGCAGTCGTGGGTCAGCAGGGGAACAGTAAGGGGCGTGAGCACGCATCCTTTGGGGCGCCCTGTTTCACGTGATGGGTGCTAGATGGGCGGTTGCTGCCGACCCTTAACTGCGGTGGTTCTCCGGTCAGGAAGTCCCAGCAACCAGTTGCAAGAGTGAGATGTTTAGTCCCCTAAGAGTCCAGTTTTTGTATCACAGCTGCTGGGGGATGTATGGTGTTGAAGGCTGAACTGGAAATCAAGAACACAATCCCACATATGAGTCCGTAGAGTCCAGGTGGTGAAGAGCTGAGTGGAGAGAGCGTGGGTGAAAGTGCATCTCATGGACCGGTTGGCCCGATATTGCCAAACTGAAATAGGGGTCCAGGGGACGGAGGAGGATGGATTTGATGTGGCGCATGACGAACCGGCTCGAAGCACTTCCAATATGATGGGGGGTCAAGTGCCACGGGGCGGTAGTCCCGTTGAAGCAGGAGGAGAAGCCTTCTTTGGAACCGGAATGGATGTTGTGTACTTGGAAGCAGGTGGGGACAACAGCTTGGCTCAGGGAGGTGAAGAGAGGTCTGTGAGACATCTGTTGAGCTCCTCTGCACAGAGTCTTCAGCAACACGACCAGGAATGTTGTCAGGTCCTGCAGCTTATTCGAGTGTTATCCTGGAGAGGGATCTCCTCACGCTGTGCCGGAGACAGGGACAGCAAATGGGTCATCTGGAGGGGGTGTTGTCTTCAGTGGCAGGGTGCTGTTGTCAGCTTCAAACCAAAGTCCAAAGAAGTGGTTCAGATTCGTTGAGCAAGTTATGTCCCAACGGTCACAGGTCTGTGGGTCCGAGGTTTTTGTAGCTGTGATGGTCCTGTAACCGCCTGCCACAAAATGGCTCATTGTTCTCTGCTGTCGGTAAGGGGTTATCCTGTGGCGGTACTACGGCCTCTTTGCAAGTCCTGATGCCACGGGACAGGTTGGCTCTAGCTGATCGCAGACCAGCCTCATCACCTGCTCTGAAAGCCGTTCAGGGCTTCATTAACCGATGGAATTTCCCCCCGTCAAATGGTTTTAAGGTTGGAACCCGGAACGTGATGGTCTTGGGTGTCCTGTGACATCATCAGTGCATTTGCGGAGTAGCAGTAACAGTGTCCGAATATGCCTGGATGTTTGATCTGATGGTTGTAGGGTTGGCTGCCTGCTTAAACATGTCCCAGTCGGTAGTGTTAAAAAGCATCCTGGAGTGCTGGAGGCACCCTCTGACTGGCCACACCCGTACCTGCCTCTCTGAACCGGTCCCTGGTGAACTGTTGACCTTAGGCCTGTATGCTTGGCATAGCATAACAGTGTGTGGTCCGAAGCGCCCGAGATGGGGGAGGGGTGAGGCCTTGTATGCGCCTCTCAGTGGTGTGTATACCTGGTCCAATGTGTTGTTGTTTCCCCGAGTAGCAAAATCAATGTGTTGGTACACATGAGGAACACTGTTTTGAGATTTGCTGGTTGAAAATCTCCAGCCACGATAAATCCTCGGATGGCAGTATGGGCTGTTCACTGATGGAGCTGTAAACATTTCACGTCAGTGCCCTGTCCTCTAGTGTTTTTGGTTTACAGCTGGGAGGGATGTAAACAACTGCAACAAGCAGGATGGAATAAAACTCCCTTGGTATATAGAAGGCCGGCACTTGATTATCATAAACTCCACAAGGGTGAACAAGTGTCTGACATACCACCACAGGTGTCCTGACACCACTAAGCGTCCCCTGATGTACACACAGACCCGCCACCGGCGGGGCCTACCTCCTTCAATGAGGCTTATTTCTGCTCGGTAGCAAGTTAAGCCGATCGAGCTGTGATGTCTGAGTCGCGGTACGCGTTGTTTGTTCGCATGTGTCCGTGAAAACAAAACACAGCACTCTCTCAGGTCCACTGGGTTGATCTCAAGGAGGTGTATGTGATCCAGTTTATTGTCGCAATGAGCGTACATTGGCTAGTACGATGGTTTGGTAAAGCCGGCTTGTGTGGGTTAGGCCGCTAGCCTGGCCCGGATACCCTCCGCGCTTTCCCTCGCTTCTGCCTCCTCTCGCACCAACCTGTGGCGCTTCCCTGCGGGTGTTGCTGCAGTACTGGGGGTCGGTGTCGAGAGGGCCGCTTGGAGTAGGGACAGAGGTTTTGTGTAGCTCCCCTCAAGCGGGTGGCGGGTTTTTAGTTTCCAGAAGAAATTTTTTGCTGATGTTCAAAAAGAGTCCCGCGGCTGTATGTGGGCCGCCTTGGGACAGACAACGCGACACAAACGTAAAAATCACACGGTCACACGGACGAGAAAAACTGTGAAACACCCATTTTCGGGACAGAGAGGGGCCGCTGTTGTCCGTACGCGCGCCGCCAACTGAGTCTATTGGTCTGAAATCTATTGTCGGAAAGACTGTCTGAAAGATTGTCGGAAAGAGCGATTGGTCTGAAAGAAAAACACTTACAATTACAAAAAAAAATTAGAAAATGTTAGATTGTGAGAAGTTTACTTTAACATGTAATGGGACAGGGTAATGGGAATTATATTCTTTTACCTTGCCATCAAGGAGACTAATGAGGCTCAGTGAGAGGAAATCTTTGTGTCGTAGACAATGGGTACAAATTTGTCAGTGATTTAATGCTTACAACGACAACTCTTTCTCGTCCGTTTCCTTCTACAGTGTGGTTTACCTACATAAGTTTATAAAAGAAAAGAAAATACTTTTACATCTTATTTTTTGTATATGCACCAATAAATTTAAGGGGAGCAGAGTCAAACAATACATTGGCCATTAGCTTCTACTTGAGCTCTGAATGTTTTTGAGAATCACGTGGATTTTATCACATACCTTAGAACGTAGTCTATCAGCAACTGTCCCTGAAGTGTGGTGGGCATCTCCTTCTGCAAAGCCTTTTCCCAGGGTTTCCATCAGGATGAGAGATGAATTTCAAACATGAAATCAGCAGGCCCACGATTCACATTTTGTGAACAGTTCCTTGTATGAGACCTTCCTTTTTCTTCGATTTATCTTCTCAGTTGTTCGCCTTAGGAGCTGGCTTTCCGTTGCCTTTCGTAAGTCCTGTCAGAGATGGAGGAAGGGTTCCTAGGCCTAGTCCAAGTTTATTGCTCCGTTTTTATGATCAGCACTTTTGACATGGCCTTGCCTCTTCTTTTTTCATTCCAACCCTCCTTTTCCGGTTTAGGTACTGGCATTGGGTTGTGTCTGGAGCATGTATTTGGACGTCCCAACGTCCCGGTCTAAAATTGTTGAGTGTTGCGTGAAGGCGCACACTATAGGTTTCCACCGCGCTTATTTGAGTGTGCCGAAGAGCACACTCTTTAAAAACCTCTCGGGCCTTTATTCCCTTATTATTGAGTGTGGTGCCTGAAAAGCCCACTCTTTAAAACCTCGTCCGGCTTAGTGAGGTTGTGCCTGAAAGAGCACAACTCTTTAAACCTTCTCGGGCTTATTCTTATTGAGTGTGCCTGAAGAAGACACTCTTTAAATTATCTCTCGGGCGTATTAAATTGAGGGTGCCTGAAAGAGCACACGCTTTTAAAACCTCTCGGGCTTAATTTATGTGCCTGAAAGAGCACACTCGTTATTATCTCTCGGGCGTTTCTTTATTTGAGTGTGCCTGAAAAAGCACACGCTTTAAAACCTCGCGGCTTGATTCTTATGTATTATTATTCGTCTTCACGGTTCTTTTTCCGTGGTTTTTTCGGTTTTCGCTTCTCCTCCCAGAGTTTTTGTCCGCACGTCAAACAAAACGGTATCCAAAACGACCCGGCTCGGACGGAATCGATGGCTAAGGACTTTTCTAAGAGTTTCGGCAAACGGTTTTGCCAAATCCAGAAAAACGAAGCCAAAAAAATGAATGGGTGGTAGTGCGAGAACTTCCCAGACCTAGAGTCGTGATGTCAGCGCTATAAGTTGGAGAGGGAGAGACAATCGTGAAAAAATAAAACGGATTTTCCTACCGTGGCCTCAAATGGGCCTCAAATGCCCACTAAGACACAAAAGATTCATACATAGAAACGTAGCAAAATTTGTTGTAATCACTCAACATTCGCCGCCAAAGCTGTCAGACATATAGTTTGGCTCCTGATGGAGCCTAATTGATGCGACTTACTCCCGCCAACAGAGCCTCATATACTCCAATGAGGTGTAAAAAAGAGCGAAATTTTCTGGAGAAAGGGCAGAGTAACGTTTCTTCTCTCTCTTGCCTCTGAGGTCACATTTCTTCATTTATCGCACAAAACTAAATATGTAAAAACGATTCAGGAAGGTCTCATCGGGCCGCAGGTTAAGCCGTTCAATGATTGGAATTACGGTTGGGGCCAAAAGTCCTTCCTTTTCGAGAGGAGTTTCCAGCATTTTCTCTCAGTCCATCTAAATGACATTCTAACAGTGCAGATCAGCCTGCTGCTGATTAGGTCCCTGGTTTGCTTTGTCAACCTAAGCCTGCGTAGAAGGAGAAGAGGGGGGAGGGGCCACCAGAATCCGAGCGGCAAGCCATTTTAGTATGTGTCTTGGCACTTAATTTGAACTTGGTCTGTCCTAAAATGGCAGACAGAGACAGCAAGCAGCTAGCTCGTTACATGCGTAAGGATAATTACAATGAGCCAAGAGGAATTAAATACATGCTAAAGATTAACATGTAAGGGCCCCGGCCAACATGGTAATGTTAATGGTGCTAGTGCATCAGCCGTTAACATGCTAATGCGAACATGCCTATGCTAACATCTAATGCTAACATGTTTAATGTTAACTGTGAGCCCATCAGCTTTAACATGCTTAATGCTAACAAGGCCTAATTTTAACATGCTAATGCCTAACATGCGAATTTTAACTTGTTAGCCCTCAGCGCGAACATGCTAATGCGACTGTGAATAGCTAACTGAAGTGTTAACATGTTAATGCTAACATGGCCTATGTTAACTGCTAGCCCATCATCGTTAAATGCTAATGTAACATGTTAATGTTTATACATGCTAATGTTAAGTGTTAGCGCATCACCGTTAAAATGCTAATGCGAACATGCTAAAGTTAACAGGCTAAAGTTTAAACAGAGTTAATCAATAACATGTAATGCCAACATGCTAATGTAACTGGTTAGCCCATCGCGTTAACATGCTAATGCTAAACATGCGAATGCTAACATGCGGTAAATGTAACATGCTAATGTTAACTGTTAGCCACATCAGCTGCTAACAGGCTAATGCTAACATGCTATGTTAACTGTTAGCCCTCAGCGCTAACATGCTAATGCTTAACAATGCGAATGCTAACATGATAGGTTTAACATGCTAATGTTCACTGTTAGCCCATACAGCGCTAACATGCTAATGCTAAAATGGCGAATGTTAACATGCTAAGGTTAACTGCTAAGTGCCTAAACATTCTAATGCTAAAACTGCTAGTCCATCATTGTTTAACATGTAATGCGAACATGCTAACTGCGAGCTAAAAATGCTAATGTTAATTGCTAAGCACGTTAAGCGCGAGCTGCTCCTGTTCTAAAATAAACATGTTAAGAAATGACTGTTTGAGGTGTGGCTTTGGTTGATACAGACCCCCAGCAACAGCCCACGATCGTCAACTCTCAAAATTTCTTTGCATAGTACTGAAGTTGCTGAGCAGTGTCAGTAATAATTGTAGGGGAACGACGGGGCCAGAGTCAGGCCACTCAAAATTTCCTTTAGAAATTTTTCCTAGTTATTTAGTATTATTCGTCTTCCGTTTCTTCCGTGTTTTTGTCGGTTCGCTTCTCCTCTCCAGAGTGTTTGTCGCACGTAACAAAACGGGGTATCAAAACGACCGGCTCGGCCGGGATCGATGGCTAAGACTTTCCTAAGAGTTTCGTTCGGCAAACGGTTTTTGCCAAAAATCAAGAAAAACGAAGCCCCAAAAAATGAATGGTTGTGTATTGGCGAGAAACGTTTCCAGACCTTAAGAAGTGCGTGAATGTTCATCGCTAGAGGGAGAGGGGAGAGAAACAATCACGTGAAAAACATAAAACGGATTTCACTACCCTGGCCCTCAAATGTCCAGCTAACAGACATGATTATCCACTAAATGTAGAAAATTCAAGGTGATCGCGTAATAACACTGTTGAAGCGTCTCCTATAAGTAGTTTTTTGGCTCATAAAGGCTGAGGATCGACTACTTCCCGCCAACAACCTCCTATACTCCCATGTTTATTTTGAGCCGAGAATTTTCTAGAAGACGCAGGGAAGCAATTGTGCTTTCTCTGAGTCCCTACGGCCAAAGTTTATACAATTTTCGCCTGAAAACTTGGGCACAGACAATTTTAACAAGACGAGCATTTCTTCTGGTCATTGCAGATTTCTGGTTTGAGGCATACCTTATAGGTTTTTTTTGGCCACCTTCGAGGGGGATCATATAGACATATCTGTGCAGCTCAGAGGGACAGAGGGCTGCAGCAGCACAGTGACTAATTAATACTCTGACCTGCAGCTCACCCCGGGTTGCGTTGCACATCAAGCATGCCATCTCTCACAAACACAACGCATAGACAGACAGGCAGACACACCACACACACACCACACAAACACACACAACAAGCCAAACACATGTATTTAATTCCTAGGAGGAAGGGGGAGGGGCCAGCAAACCAGAGCGGACGGCCATTTTAGTAGGTTCTTGGCACTTAATTTTGAACCTGTCCTGTGTAAATTGCAGACAGAGCGCAGAGCGATTAGCGCAAGCTGTAAAGACATGCTATTTTGCAAACATTTGCTACATTAGCGACCAAGGCTAAAAGTTGTGCCTAAGTTAACATTAGCCACTAGGAAGTAAATACATCTTTGATTACTAAACATGTTAAGTTAACAACGCTAATGGCTAACGCTAGCGCATCAGCGTTTATCATGCTATGCCTAACATGTATAAATGCTAATTAACATTAGCCACTCGGAATTAAACACATCTAATGTTTAACATGCTAATGTTAACATATTAATGCCTAAGGATGCTAATCATAAAATGCTAATGTTAACATGCTAATTTAACATGCTAAGGCTGACTGCTAGTGCATCAACCGTTAACAATGCTAGGCTAACATGCTAATGGTAACATGCTAATGCTAACGACCCTAATGCTAACTGTTAGCGCATCACAGTAACATGCTAAAAAGCTAACATGCTAATGCCAACAGCTAAGCTAAACACGCTAATTTTAACATTCTAATGCTAACATGCTAATGCTAAACTGCTAGCGTATCAGTGTTAACGTGCCAGCTTAACATTCTATGCTAACAAGGCTAATCTTAAACATGCTAATGTTAAAATGCTACTGCTAATCTGAATTTGCATGAGCAGTGTCCAGTAAATAAGTCATGGGGACGACGGGGCCAGAGGTCAGGCCACACTCAAAATTTCTTTAGAAATGTTTCTAGTTTGAAGCTGTGCCTGAAAGCGGCAACACTATATTTTATCCAACGCGCTTATTCTTATTATTATTAATCTTACGCCCCTTTTTTTCGGTTCGCTAGTCCTCCCAGAGTTTTTGTCGCACATACACAAAACGGGTATCGAAACTGCGGCTCGGCCGGGACAATTTGTGCTAGTGTCGTTTCCTAAGGGTTTCGGCAAACGGTTTGTTTGCCAAAAATACCCAGAAAAACGAAGCCAAAAAAATGAGGGGTGTGTATTGCGAGAACCTCTCCCCAGACCTAGAGTTTGCGTGATGTCATCGGTAGAGTGGAGAGGGGAAGAGAAAAATCAGGGAAAAATAAAACGGATTCACTACCGGGCCTCAAATGCCCAGATACAGACATTGATGATCCCCGCAAATGTTAGAAAATTGCGAGGTGATCGCAGTGATAACACTGTTGAAGCTGTCTCCTATATAGTTTTGGCTCCAATACAGCGATTGATCGACTACTGTCCCGCCAACAGCCTCATAGACTCCATGTTTAAAAAAGGAGCGAAATTTTTCTGGAGAAAAGGCCGAAGTAACGTTTCTCTCTCTTGCTCCGTTAGGGGCCACATTTCTTTTTATCGACACAAAACGAATATTGTTAAAACATCAGGAGGTCTCATCGTGCCTCGGTTTAAGCCGGGTCAATGATTGGAATTACGTTTGGGCCAAAAAGTCCTTCCGTTGTCGAGAGGAGTTCTCAGCATTTTCTCTCAGTCTCGAACTGACATTCTTAACAGGTGCATGATCAGCTGCTGCGATTAGGTCCTGGTTGCTTGGGGCAACCTCAGCTGCCGTGAAGGAGAAGAGGGGGGGAAGGGGGCACCAGAAGCCTAGCGGCAGCCATTTTATTAGTAGTGGCTTGTACTTAATTTAACTTGTCCTGTCTAAAATGGCGACAGATACAGCAGAGCAGCTAGCTCGTTAACATCGAAGAGAATTTAACATTAACCCACTAGGGAATTAAATACAGGCTAATATTGAGACATGGTAATGCCAACATGGTAAGGTTAATTGCTAGTGCTTCAGCGTTTACATGCTAATGCTAACGAGGCTAATGCTAACATGCGAATGCTAACATGCTATGCCCTAACATACAGTGCTAACATGTTTAATGTTAACTGTTAGCCCATCAGCGTTAACAGCTAATGGTAACATGCCAATGCTAATTGTTAGCAAACAACGGTCAGCGCTAACATGCTAATGTTAACATCTTAATGCGACCAGCTAATGTTAACTTGTTAGCCTCGCGCTAACATGCTAATGTTTAACATGCGAATGCTAACATGCTATTAACATGCTAATGTTAGACATGCTAATGTTAACTGCTAGCCCGCAGCGTTACATGCTAATGTTAACATGTTACTGTTATCAGCTAATGTTAATTTTAGCGCATCACCGTTTAAATGCTAATGTTTAACATGCTAATGTTAACATGCTAATGCTAACATAGTAATTAACATGGTAAGGCCAACATGTTAATGTTTAACATGCTTAAAGCTAACATGCCAAGGTACAATGCGAAGGTTAACTGTTAGCCCATCAGCGCTAACAGGCTAAGGGTAACATGCCAATGTAACCTGTTACACATCAGCGCTAAACATGCTAAGGCTAACTGCCTAATGCTAACATGCTATGGTTACTGTTAGCCCATCACGCGAACATGCCAATGTTAACAGGCTAATGTTAACATCAATGGGAACAGGCTAATGCTAAAAGCTAAATGTTAACATTTAATGCTACATGCTAATGTTAACTGCTAGTGCAAATACAGCGCTAAAACATGCTAAATGCGAAAATGCCAATGGTAACTTGCTAGCCCATCAGTGTGTTAACAATGCTAAATGTTTAACATTCTAATGTTACATGCAAGTTACTGTAGCCCCATCAGCGTTAAACAGGCGAATGTTAAACATGGTTTAATGTTAATTGTGTAGCGCATCAACCGGTAAAATGCTAATGTTAACATGCTAATGTTAACATGCTAATGGCTAACATAGTAAAATGATAACATGCTAATGTTAACATGCCTAATGTTAACTGTTAGCCATCAGCCGCTAACATGCTAATGTTACATGATAATTCTAAGCATGCTAATGGTAACATGCTAATGCGAAAATGCTAATGTTAACATGTAAGCTAACATACCGAATGTTACTGCTAGTGCATCACAGCGCTAACTGCGAGATGCTAAATTCCAATGGTACATGATAATGTTACATGCTAATGTTAAGTTTAGCGCATCACGTAAAATGCTAATGTTAAAATGCTAATGTTAACATGCTATGCTAACATAGTAATGATAACATGGTAATGCCAACATGTTTAATGTGAACATGCTAAAGCTAACATACATGCCAATGCGAACGATGCTAATGTTTAACTGTTAGCCCCATCAGCGCTAACATGCTTAATGGTAACATGCCCAATGTTAACTGTTTAGCGACATCAGCGCTAACCATCTAATGCTAACATGCTAATGCTAAACAATGCTATGTAACTGTTAGCCCCATCACGCGTAACATGCTAATGTGGTAACATGCTAATGTTAACATCTAATGGTAACATGCTAATGCTAAAATGCTAATGTTAACATGGAATGATGCTACATGCAATGTTAACTGCGAGTGCCATCAGCGCTCCCACTCTACTCTAAAATGCCACTAGGTAACTCTAGCCCAATCAGGTGTTAACATGCTAAGGTTAACAGCTAATGTTAACATGCCAATGTTAACTGTTAGCCCATCAAGCGTTAACATGCAATGTTAACATGTGAGATGTTAATTGTTAGCGCAATCACCGGTAAAATGCTATGTGGGTACGATGCTAATGTTAACATGCGAATAGCTAACATAAGTAGATGCATAACATGCTAATGGAACATGCTAATGTTTAACTGTTACCCATCATCAGCGCTAACAATGCTAATGTTAACATGCTAAATGTAAAACATGCTAATTGTAACATGCTAATATGCTAAAAATGCCTAATGTTAACAAACATGTTAATGCTAACAAATGCTAATGTTAACTAACTGCTAGTGATCAGCGCTACACTACTTAACATTACATGCTAAATAATGCTAAATGAAAAAATGCCAAATGTAACATGTCTAATGTTAACATGCTAATGGTTACATGCCAATGCTAACTGTTAGCACATCAGCGCTAACTGCTATGCTAACTGCTAATGCTAACAGGCTAAGGTTTACATTCTATGTTAACTGTTAAAACTACCCAGCAAGCGCTAACATGCTATGTTAAAATGCTAATGTTAACATGCTATGCTAACATGCTAATGCGAACTGCGAGTCCCATCATTGTTAACATGCTAATGCTAACATGTGTAAACTGCTAGCTAAAAATGGCTAATGTTAATTGCTAGCAAGTAAGCGCTTAGCTGCCTCTTACTAGCTTGCTTCCTGTGTCTAAATAAACAATGTTAAATATGACTGTTTGATGTTGTGGCCTTTTTTGATACAAGACCAAGACCCCACCCCCCCACCAAAAACAGCCCAC
>NW_020861231.1:0-521 GCF_000972845.2 Larimichthys crocea
ATTATATTTTATTAAAAATGGGCCGCGGGCTGGATGAAAAAGCTAGGCGGGCTAGATGTGGCCCGTGGGCCGCATCTTTGACACACTAGGCTTTCAATGTTGCTTTGGTGGTTCTGTCCAATTCTTTCACACAAGTGGAGTGAATGATGAGACTGGACTGGATGTGGCAGATATGACAGGCACAAGTCCTGAAACAGAAGACAAACAAGGTTAGTAACAAGATGATCAAAGAAGGCAGAGTTTGGCTCTAGTGTCAGACCAGTGATAGGTTGGTTTAAACATACTAAATAAAGTAGCAAGTAGCTGCAGACACAGTTGCATTGAGCACATGATAACAGTGCAGGCGTGTTCGACATGCACAGCCTGTAGAGTGGATGCATTCATGTGAAGCTGTGCCAGTTTTTGAGGTTGACTCTTCTCTTGAGATACAGATACCTTACTTGTACTATTATTGTTGTGCTGCACTGTATGTGGTTGACTGCCATTTCTTTTTTTTCTGATTGTACCCTGACAAACCACAC
>NW_020861232.1:0-1492 GCF_000972845.2 Larimichthys crocea
GCAGATACCCTAATGAGCCGCATGACGGATTGTTTATTTAAAAATCAAGCGTGACCCGAACCGAGCCTTTGGTCCCGACCATCGGAAATCGCCGGAAAATGGGCTGGCTAAATTTGTGGCAGCGGCAGCTAGTAGTGGCACTTCCGGTGGCAGCCTGACCTGTCACGGTAGTTCCTGGTTTCTAGGGCCAGTCACCTGCCACTGACCTGCCACGGCAACTGCTGCTGTTATGGACATCTGTCTTTTATTTTTTTATTTTAACAGTCATCAGAGTTGTATTTGACTCGCTGGCAGTAGCATTTATTTTACTTTATTGTACTTTATTTTCAAAGGATAACCCCTTGAGATGTACCATCTCATTTTCGAGGGGGTCCTTATTGCCAGATACAAAACAGGTCATCAATAGTACAGGAATAAATATGAACACAAATATGAACACAAAAACATGATACAATGTAAAGACGCAGACACCCATTCACACACATTCACACACAATGCTCCACCGATCCTAACTAGCCCCCTCCCCCATACATACACATGGACAAAATAAGAATACAAAACACAACTGCAAAAATACAAATGCAACACTAATGTTCATCAAAACGAGCTACAACCTAACGTTCATCACAACAAGCTACAACCTAATGTTCATCAAAACAAGCTACAACCTAATGTTCATCAAAACGAGCTACAACCTAATATTCATCACAACGCCATAAGTTCACAACACTACACTAATGTTCATCAAACGAGCAAAACCTAATATTCATCACAAAACGAACTACAAACCTCATGGTCAAACGACAAACTAATTATCAAAACCTAATGTTCATCACAACGAAGCTACCAACCTATATCATCAAACGAACTACAACCTCATGTTCATCAAAACGAGCTACAACCTTATTATTCATCACAACGAAACTACCACCTAATGTCATCACAACGAGTACAACCTAAATGTTCATCAAAACGAGCAACAACCTAATGTCATCACAGTGCTACACCTAATGTTTCATCACAAACGATGCTAACAACTTAACGTCATCACAACGAGCTAAACCTAATGTTCATCACAACGAGCTACAAACCTAATGTTATCAAAACCAGCTACAAACCTATGTTCATCAAAACGCGCTACAACAAATGTTCATCACAACGAGCTACAAACCTCATGTCATCACAACGCGCTACACCTACTGTTCATCACACCGGAGCTACAACCTAATGTTCATCACAACGAGCTAAACTAACGTTCATCACCACGAGTCACACCTAATGTTCATTCAAAAAACCCGCTACAACCTAATTTCATCAGAAGAGCTAAACCTAATGTTCATCACAAGAGCTACAACTAAAGTCATCGAACGAGCTACCATCTACTGTTCATCAGAATGCGCTTACCCATCCCTACTGTTCCTTCACAACTAGCTACATCTACTGTTCCCTCAGAATGAGCTACCAACCTCATCTTGTTCATCACACCGAGCTA
>NW_020861233.1:0-98 GCF_000972845.2 Larimichthys crocea
ATGTATACAGATTGTACAACTGTATGAAATTTAATGTGTATCACGTTATATAGAACAGCTGGAATTAATAAAAATGACTTAAATTTAAATAATATTTT
>NW_020861233.1:248-551 GCF_000972845.2 Larimichthys crocea
AGTGAAAACATGGACTGGAGTTTCATTGATTCAGGTTTTATAACAAGTGAAAACATGGACTGGAGTTTCATTGATTCAGGTTTTATAACAAGTGAAAACATGGACTGGAGTTTCACTGATTCAGGTTTTATATCAGTGAAAACATGGACTGGAGTTTCATTGATTCAGATTTTATATCAGTGAAAACATGGGCTGGAGTTTCACTGATCCAGGTTTTATATCAGTGAAAACGTGGACTGGAGTTTCATTGATTCAGGTTTTATATCAATAAACAAGCGGACTGGAGTTTCATTGATTCAGGTT
>NW_020861234.1:0-613 GCF_000972845.2 Larimichthys crocea
AGAACTGAGAGCTGTGTTCTCCCTTTTGCAACAGGTGAAACTGGAGTACTTGTCTTTGTCTTCTTTAAACTCAATATCTCTCTGCTCTACATCAGGTCTACAGAATTCGGGGTGGTTTGAATCACCACAACACCTCCCCATTTGTGCTAAACACTAACAGTGATGGACTCATTTAATTTTAACATTTTAGTAGATGCAACTGACATAAAGTCAATTCATTTATATTGAAATTTAACAATTGCATGTAGAAGATGACAGAACATGTCATAATAGTTTGTACCTGCTATTAGTAGATAAAAAAAATTAAATCAAGTGCATATTAAGTGTGTATTACAACAACAGACAGGACACTTAGCAAAGTTGCATTGAAGATGAATTCATTCAATTCAATCAAGACATTTAATCAATATGTTAGCTGTAGAACACAAGTGAACTGGAATTAATAAACAAAACAAATTTTCCTGAAATAAATAGAAGAACACTAAAATGTTTGACTGAAACTGGACTAAAATACCCTGTGTTCACATTTGACTAAAACTAGACTAAAATTTTGAGACTTTTGACATTTTAGTCGACTAAAATATGACTAACAAAACTGATTTGTGAAATACTA
>NW_020861235.1:0-616 GCF_000972845.2 Larimichthys crocea
TTTACGGCACCAAGTCACACACCACTTAACTATTTCACTGATTTTAGTGAAACTGGATCATATTTTAATGGAGAAAATGTTTTCTGGTTTTCCCTCTGATGTCCTCCGGCTGCTCCGCCTCAACTCTCTGATTTACAGAGTTTCCTGATGGACAGTGAAGTAAACTGCTGCCAGCTGTAGCTGCTGTTAGCTCATGTTAGCTGGGCTGCAAGCTCAGAGCACTGCGGCAGGTGTTGGTGGTTGTTCCACAGGCAATTTGGACCACTGACATAAGGAGGTTTTCAGGCCTGAGGAGCAGAGCTGATGCCATGCCAGAACCGGAGCTGGGCAATGTAACCAGGCTCAGCAGCCTCTATGGACATAATGACAGAGGAGAAAAGACTGAAGAGGAAAGGAAGCCAAGAAGAGAAAAGGAGCATGACCGGACAAGAGTAAATCTGGGACTCGCTTTTAGTGGTTGGCGAGAGCAGGGCCGGCCCTAGGATTTTGGTGGCCCTAGGCAAGATTTTGTGTGTGGCCCCAAAACACTCACAGGGCAACCACCAAATCATACGTACTGCTCATAACAATGAAAACACACATGCACTTGAATTAACAACAAACAAATTATTATTAT
>NW_020861235.1:626-725 GCF_000972845.2 Larimichthys crocea
GGCGAGAGCTTGGTGAAATAAAAAGCTGAAAGACAGACGCCGAGCTGGGCTGACTGCTGTTGGACTAGTGAGTAATGTCAGCTGGCTGCTATGTCTTCT
>NW_020861236.1:0-865 GCF_000972845.2 Larimichthys crocea
TCTATCTATCTATCTATCTAATCAACGTGAATAAATAACAAGATAAAGGTGGCTGAGAACAACAGGGCCAAGTTGCTGTGGGACTTCAGCTTCCGGACTGACAAACAGGTCCTGGCTAACCAACCAGACATAGTGGTGGTGGACAAAGAGCAGAAGAGCCGCTGACGCCAACATCAGGAAGAAGGAACATGAGAAGAAAGAGCAGCTAGAACGGATGTGGAAGGTCAAGGGTTGCGTGGTCCCAGTGGTAGTGGGGGCACTTGGGGCAGTAACCCCCAAACTGGGAGAGTGGCTCCAGCAAATCCCAGGAACAACATCTGAAGCCTCAGTCCAGAAGAGTGCAGTCCCAGGAACATCGAAGATACTGCGCAGAACCCTCAAACTCCCAGGCCTCTGGTAGAGGACCCGAGCTTGAGGTGCATTCGACAGTTTGAAGGTCTCGGGCACACTTTCAAAGGATTTTATTTTTAAAAAACATCATTAGTTGGGACCCAGAAGGTTTTGTCAGTTTCATAATCCTCTCTTGGTTTGAATATATTTGTGTTTTTTATTAATTGCAGTCAGAATCAACTGGGACACAAATGGTCTCGAATATATTTTTGGCTCTTCAAGTACCGCTATTATAACAACTCTGTTCAGCTAGATGATTCACACAGATGATTCACACAGGAGGATGGTTTGCTCCTTGATAGGATCTGCACTTCTCTTCCTTATAGTTTCCATTTGGAGCATACATGCAGGTACTCATGACTATGAATCAGGGTGATATTGAAACAGAAAATTACAGGCTGTCATAGTTTACGTGTTTTCAATCCAAGTCTTGTAGTATTCTTAGTAAAAAAATAAAAAAATAGTTCTAAACTAA
>NW_020861237.1:0-685 GCF_000972845.2 Larimichthys crocea
AATATTATTTATGGGGGTCGGACTCTGAGCTGAAATATAAGAAAGGTCAAAGAATCAAACGGGATGGACAGGGATACGGTGGCGGGAGGGTGTTTTGGAGAAGGACTGAGAGTTAGGTGTGTGTGTGTGTGTGTGTGTGTGTGTGTCATGTCTGACATTTTATCATCGGACATTTTTAAGCATAATTTTCCATTGGTCACAATTTTATGTAGTGGTTTCCAGTTCCTATCACCCCATCTTGTCTTTTTCTATATTTCCTTATGTCTGTTCCTTTCTCATCCCGTGTGTGTGTGCATGTGTGCGTGTGTGTGTGTGTGTTATGGTCAGCCTGTATATGTATAGCCTGACACCCCTGGATGTGACCCAGTGTGTAGCTGCCGTTCATCACTGTCATGGGCGGAGACGCCATCGCTGACCTGTGGAAGGTCAGCCAATGTCACCCCGAGCCTTGTGACCTTTTACCATTGGCCTTTGACTTCCACCCTCACCCCCTCCCCTCTGACTCTTTATGGCCAACCAAACCTGATATATACGATATGATTATATGTCACCTACCCATTGAATCCAAATATGTCTTCTATTCTGAATAACTGTGCCACAGCTTCTCAAAGAGTATATTAGTTAAATGCTTCTGTTTTTTAAGAAGATACAATTGTGTGTGTGTGTGTTTGTGTGTGTATTGGGG
>NW_020861238.1:0-40200 GCF_000972845.2 Larimichthys crocea
ATATGATGTTTGTTTCTACAGGATGAACCAATAATAGTGGGTAAGTTCTATCATTTAATGTTCATTTCATTTCATTTCATAAAATGAATCATTAACTATTTTTAATTAATCAATGTTACATCATAAGGCAACATTTCATCTGTCTTTGCAGACGTTGGTGAAGACAAGGACATTACAGAAATAAACAAGGGTAAAGTTAAACATCTTCATACAATTAAATGGACCTTGTGGTGAGATTATTTTGGTAACTTCTGGTAACTGAGCACCTTTGTTGTAGCTTCATGTTATCTTTAAATATTAGTCATTGATTTCAGTGTTAGAAAATCTCTTAAAGGACACTTTGTATGCTTTATCTTAGATTTGGGGCATGATGATATTCTTGAGGTGAGTTTAGCATTTTTTTTAATCTAAATTTAAATTATTAAAATGATAAATGTTGTGTTGCATAATTTTGTTTCCAATCCAATGCATTTCTTATAATCTTAGCCACCAAACATACAAAGGAGTGCTGTTAACACTGAGAGCAGTCTTTGGTCGGATGGAGTTCCATATGTTTTGGACAAGAGCCTTGGTAAATCTAAATTCTTCCTGCATAATAACTCAGAATATTTGTTGTTGTTTGTGAGGACAACGCCTATGCAATGTTTACACTGTTTAGGAAAGTTACTGAAATATGTTGCAATGTTACATGACTGTACAACAGTTTATGCTATTCAACCAGCATCAATCAGGGTCATCTTAGGGCAACATAGTTTCACACAATCCAAGTGTCCACTACCCCATATCCATCCCCTCCACCTGAGTATCTAGAAAGAATAATGTACACAAAAAGAAAATACCTCATCTATGAGTACATTTAAATTGTCATTTCTTTGTTCTTTCCCTATAACACAATTCTCGTGAACAATGGAAGAGATGAATGCTAAAGGAATCATCCTGAGAGCCTTTGAGCAGTTTGGGCTGAAGTCATGCATTGCTTTCAGACCAAGGGATTCTGAGAAGTATTACATTTCTGTCCAAAAATTAGACGGGTATGTATGTTTGTTATTCATATTTTGTTCTCTTTCTTCTTAGATACATTTGTGTACAACAATTAACAACATGAACTACTAAGACTTTTGTGAATGTGTGGTTGACCATATGTGGCATTATGTATGTAAATGAACCTGTGCATGCACAAGCAGATTAATGTAAAACATGAGAAATTTAGCATTGTTCGCTCCGTGGAGTTGTGCACATGGATGTTAGATAAAACTTTAACTATACCCACACACAGATCCTGAACTTGTATGTGTGACTGTTACTGATTAACTTTTTTTTTATTTTAGATGTTTTTCATATGTTGGGAAAGCAATACCCAATGGACAGCCGCTCTCCATCGGGAGATACTGTGATGAGATTTCCACCGTTGAACATGAGTTCCTCCATGCTCTTGGCTTCTACCATGAACAGTCCAGATATGACAGAGATAATTTTGTGACCATTGTATTCGAGAACATCATAGAAGGTTTCGTTAAGACTTGCATTATAATATTCCTGTTCTTTACATGTCTTATGTCAAAGTGTACAAAGAGAGAATAGATAAATCCAGCAAGTACGTAAGCATATTATTAACTCAGTAATTGTTTAGATAAAAGCAGGATTATCAAAATCTATTTAGATATGTATCAATCATTGATCAAATTATGTAAAACCTAATGTACTGACACCCAATAAAACAATTAAAAAATGCCTTATATTGATACTACACTATGTTGATAGGTTAAATTTAAGAATCTAGGTTGCCCTCGATTATCAAAATAATTTAAAAAATGTAGATGTATTAATATATTAATAATATTAGTGTTTGTGTTGCTAGGTTGAGAGTTTATTGATATTTGTTTTATATGTGTCATCTAGGTTATGAAAATAACTTTCAAAAAGTTAGCAATGAGTCCAGCACCACCAACGGAGTCCCATACGACTACTGGTCAGTGATGCATTATGGCAAAAATGCATTCTCCAATGGCAATGGGTCAACAATTATTACCAAAGATCCAAAATTCCAGGATGTTATTGGTCAAAGAAAGGAAATGAGTCCCAGTGATGTTTTGGAGCTGAACCGCCTCTACAAATGCAGTAAGTGATGGATGAGCCATTTTTAGGAATGCTTTGGGTTTGTTTGTTTCATTGATTTAAAAGTGTCAAATCTGTGTGAACACAATGGACATTGTCACAGTCACATTTTTCAACTAATTTTCCCTATTCCCTATTTCCAGCTCAGGAACTTTTACTTTTGATTTTATATTCCAAATTCAATTAAGAGTCCTTAATCCTGTTTTCCTCATTTACTTCTACAGACTCGACCATTGCATTTAAGATGCACTGCAGCTTTTCTAATGGGGGCATGTGCCAAATGAATCGCTGCTCACAGAATGGCACTGGCTGGCAAATGGTTATGAGTGTTTCTGGAGGTCCAAACTCTGATCACACCAATCTACCCGGGGGCAGTGGTGATCATAGTGGTAAGATTTCAAAATTTCAGAATTTAAATTTTGCTGTTGCTTATGACTGTGCTGACTTTGAATCACAAAAGCCCTAATCTCTTGTCATCTTTCTGCTGTCTGCTGACTTTCTTGTAACGTAAATCTTGATGATGTATAATTAACTTAAATTAAATTGTATGGACTGTACTCTATATGTAGATATTGCATTTGAAGGTCCACCATAACACATACCATTACATTCTAGGTCAAGATGCAGGTTACTTCATGCATGCGAGCACAGCATCAGGTAAGGAAGGAGACTCGGCCTGGCTGGAAACCAAGAGGATGAGTCCTACTAGGAAGTGTCATAACCAGTGTCTCCAATTCTACTATTACCACACTGGCAATGAGGCAGATCAACTTAACATCTGGATCAGAGAGTTTCAAGATGAGCAGGATGTCAAAGGAACTCTTCGCCTCATGGGACAGATCACTGGTAAGCTGTTTGTTTATCTGGTATTATCTGTTCTGAATAGTATTTAAGATTCTGATGAACTGTTTGAAGGATGCAGCTGATAACACAGTCATTAATTTGTAAGTAATGTAATTTGGTCTTCACAAAACTCTTCCTCCAGGTTCACCTAAATCTTACTGGCAACTCCATCATGTTTCCCTGAATGCCACCAAGCACTTCCAGGTGGTGTTTGAGTCTCGTAAAGGAGCAGGCAGCTCTTCGGGTGGATTCTCAATCGATGACATTAATTTGTCTGAGACTGAATGTCCTCATTTAACCATGCAGATTAACGATTTTGGCAACCTTTTGAACACTAGTGGTTATGCAACGCCTATATACAGCGCACGGCAGTACTCCAGAGGGGGCTATGCTTACAGGATTGGGATTGTTCTGTACAAGTCATTTTTTGGACTGTTTGTGCAACTGTTGTCTGGTAAATATGACGACCAGCTGGAGTGGCCTTGCGTAAATAGGCAGGTGACCTTCCAAATGGTGGACCAGAACCCCAACATCCAGCAGCAAATGTCCAAGCAAAGAAGTATCACCACTGACTTAAGTCAGTTAAATAATGGTAAGTTTAAAACAACATGATAAAATGTAACAGTATTTTTCCTCTCTTGTTATTTGCTTTTAATGTTGCTTTCTGTAAACAGGTAACTATAGATGGGACAATCCTCGGAAGTTTGGAAATTCATTTGTGGAGAATAATGAGACCATCTTTGCTGGGAGACTGTTTGGCAAAACCTATTTTGCATCTTTGGAAGAATTAAACTTCAGAGAGTACCTCAAGGGGGGAAGTGCCGCTTTCGTCTTCAGCTTCCAAGGCAGGCTGATGTTTTTACTGCTAAACTTGATTGTAACTACTTGGAATAAATAAAACATGTTTGTGGATGTTTTGTTGTACAACGCAACTGAAACTTTCCTCTTTTGCTAGATATCACACCTCTAGTTAATGGAAGTACTCTACCATGTCCTAAAGTGGGACCAGTGGAGGTTAAACATCCTCCCAGAAACATGGATGAAGGTCCATGTGCAACACGGTAGGACATTGTGTTATCAAATTAAGTACATTGTCACCAGTTCTTATTTTATAATATGAGAACTATATCAAGTATTGAAATAAGATTTTAATATGCCTTCCAAATAATTTTACAGGATCCTTACCACCACCAAACCACCTCCTAAAACAACAGATGATGACAGGTATTCATTTACTCACATTTTATACACAAACTACATTTCACCTATAATCTCCATATTTTTTAAATCAGTATGAGGCATATGTCAGAAATCCTCTGTTCATGTTATTTAATGAATTTTTTTGTTACTGCTGCAGCATTTTTGGCGTCTCTCCTGGTTTGGTGGCTTCTCCTGTCCTCACCCTCCTGGTTGCACTGATGCTCGTCATACATCGTTGATGTGTGTCCTCCATCAACATCTCACATTAACACATGGACAGGGCTAGCAAATTTGCCACTGGCTGAGAAATCAAGTGATTTTTACTTTTTATTAAATGCTTTTTGTTGTTTCACTGCTTATATAAGGAGGTAATAAGAGAGATGCAATGGGTAAAGAATTAGCGGCACTATACATTAGGCGTGACTTATATTTGTTGGAATTTGGAATCTTTTGTGGGAAATTGTTCATATTTGGTTTGTTTTACATTTTACTGTACTGTAGTCTTTTGAAGAAATGAGAAAATACAGGTTGGTTTCACTTCGCTTTTTTAACTTGCTTTTAATAAAAGGTTGTCGTGAGACCTTATTTTGGTATATCAAAAATACATACAGTACATACACATTTGTTTCTGATCATGACTAAATACTTATTAGTATCTGAACTGAATTGTACTGCTTGGATAAATCTTTTAAAAAATCAGTAGACTGTTTTGTGGGATCTTGTGGAAGCTTTCAAATAAATATTTTTCAAACAACATTTTTTTTGTATTTGCAATATCGGCAACAACAGCTAAATCTACCCTACAACCAACAACATTAAATCATTTGAACAACTATTATATAGAAATATATAAATTAGTAAGCCACTACAAGAACTTCATTTTATGCCAAATGCAATCATTGCACTCAGGTATTTAAGTCACAGCCATGTACCAGAAATGGGTAGTTCGCAGATACCAAGAAAGAAAGAACCGTCATGACTGCAGTAACTAGTCATGAATAAAAAACAAACAGAAACACAGATATCAACTGAAGAGAATCATTCACCCACAACAGGCATGTCAGCATTATGAGCATTTGGGATGAACAGCACCCCGCACCTCTAGCCAATGGTGTCACTGAAGCCACACTGGAACTTGTTCGTACAATGGTTGAGGAAAGCACCTAAGGCCAGTTTGAGAGGCAACGGCACCAGTTTCTTTTCAAGGGTTGCTAAAACTACCCAGTTACTGTCAATTGTGCCTGTGGTCAGGAAAGCCGAAAAAGTCAGTCAGTTCCTTTTGAGAATAAGATCTATATCTATTATTATTATTATGTTCAAGTAAATAGTCACTTAATATCAGTGGTGGGGAAAGTACTTAGATCTTTTACTGAAGTAAAAGTAGCAATAGTACAGTATAGTAGTATGTTAGTATTAGCATGAACATATACTTAAAATACCAATATTTAAAGTACTCATTGTGCAGAATGGCCTATTTTTGCACATATATACATATCACAGTATTGGATTATAATTGCAATGCATTT
Source organism: Larimichthys crocea (assembly GCF_000972845.2). Classification (NCBI taxonomy): domain Eukaryota; kingdom Metazoa; phylum Chordata; class Actinopteri; family Sciaenidae; genus Larimichthys; species Larimichthys crocea. Next base: position 5,685 of record NW_020861238.1, read on the forward strand.
ATCACAAATGACACCGCCAGCAAAGGCAGAGTTCATTTTAACTACTTTACTGTTGGGTAACTTGTTATATAATGACATACAGTTTATCAGACAGTGATATTTTGTACTAATAACCTGAACAGTAAAGCTGTCCAATAAATATATTTAATAAGAACAAATGTCCCTCTGAAATGTAGTCCACCAGCATAACATGAAGTAATTCAAGTACGAGTACCTCAGTTAGACCTTGGTCTGTCCGGCAATGTCCCTTGCCACGTGATTCAACCCACAATCAGGTGGTGATCAGATGACAGCTCTGCTCCTCTGTGTCCAAGAAATACTGATTACACAACAACAAAGTGGATCAGCACCTGCGCCCTAGAGTGTTCTGGTAACAAGTGCACTTATGAACACCCGTATGCTCGAACATGGTGTTTGTTATGGCCAATCCATTACTAGCACAGAAGTCTAATAACAAAGCACTGCTTGGGTTCAGATCAGGCAGGCTGTTTATCCCAATCACCCCCCTCCAGGTAACTCCATCATCACCCATGTGGGCATTGAAGTCCCTCAGCAGAACTAGGAGTCACCAGGTGGACCGGGTAATCTAAACTGCTGTTCAGTGCATAGGCAGGGGTCCCACAGGGTGGCGGCCTTGCATTGCTTGTATGGGCTGTGCCCAACAAACGTTTGTCAAATATCAGCTGCATTTTAGGGATTTGTTGAAGTAAAGTGAAAATTATCATTACCTCTGCTGGTTCAGTCTGTTTACTCCCTACATAGGTGGAACCAAATTGATAACCAGATTCACCCAAGGGTACTGAGGGTAATGGTATGGCTGACCTGAAAGTGGTTACTCAGGCCTTTGCATTAAAAATAAAAATTAAAAATACGATATGTGAAGAACTGACATAGGTTTATAAAAGAGATACCTTAATGCTCTACTGTGATGATTATGTTGATGTATCAATACAATCTTTTCTAATATGGTCACCACTGATATGCAGGGATGGGAATTGATAAGATTTTTTACCATTCCGATTCCATTATCGATTCTGCTTCACGATTCGATTCTTTATCGATTCTCTTTTCGATTCTCATTTGGGAAACAAAGGAGAACAAACAGTTTGATCAGCATCAGCTTTGTTTAGTTAGAAGTATCACGACCTAACAAAACCAACAGCGAGGTCAAAAGAGTCATCTTCTAAATGTAATGCAGAAGGCATTTGTTTAATGTTAACTGTTATAGCATGTTTTACAAAGAAGCACATCGCGCTAACATGGTAGGCAGTGTGTTACTTACCAGAGTTACCTTCCGTAGTAACCGCAGAGGTGGTCATAGCCTGGCTGCTGCCTCTGCTGCTAGGTTGAGATTCATCTCCAGTCCGAAGCGTGTCAAAAACACGACAATCATTTAAAAATATTGAATGTTGTGTGCGCAAATGTTTCTGCATGTTCGTCGTGTTCCCTCCCGACACTGTTATCTCCACTTTGCAATGATTGCAAGTTGCCCTGTTGCCATCTTTTTTGGAAAAATGCAGCCAAACTTTGGAGCGTTTGAATTCTGCATTCACCTTTAATGTATAAGATCACTGAGTTTGTGATTCTTTAGGTTGGATTGAAACATGCTAAATCATTGTTCCTGGGAGTGCTTACCTCAAAATGGTAAGTTGTACTCCCCCATATTGTTGCTTCCCCAGTTGTTCTGAATGTATTTTGTTGCCTCACCTTATCATGTGTTTTGTTACGAAATACACATGAAAAATGGAGATTCCTTCATCCCTCAACAACAGGACACATTCTTGACATAAGTAGTATCAATGAACAATATACAAGAAAAAATAAGTAATTCAAGAGAGAATCATGATGCACTAGGCTCATTGTGGTTATAAACTAATGAAAACATGTACAGTGTATATCATATTCGATATCTGCTTGATTCTTTAATTGGAGCTTCAGGAGCTGGACCACACCTCAACTGTGCCACTTCTGACAGTCCTATAAATACCCTCTTAACCCTATGATCCGCTTCACTCTTGAATTCTGCACACCCTTCCCACCTATCCCATTTCTTTCACTTGTTTCCTCTCCTTCCTACTCTCCATAGGGTTCTGAAAGAGGTCTGTCGTGGCCGGGTGCAACGGCGGATTCCCTACTGAAGCTTCCCCACACTGCAGCATTGACCAAAGAAGTACAAGAGATCATGCTTCACTCACAATCTTTGATTTTTTCAATAAATGCCACAAAATTTTACACAACGGACTTTGAAGACAATTATGCAGAATACCAGGAACATTCATTATTCATGTAATTAATTGGACATTGTGGTGAGATTATTTTGGTAATTTCTGTCAAGAACCAGACTAGGACACAGGACTCAGGCGCAGAGATGGAGTCAAAAACCAGCAGGCTTTATTGAGTGGCAGCAAGGTACACCTCTTACAAAAGTGATGAAACAAAACGGGCTATGAAAACTTCTAAGGCTATGACAAAGCAATGAAACTACGGCTCTAAGGAGAGCAAAATAAACGGCTATGGAAGGTAACAAAATAATAATCGCTCCAGTCGGAGGAAGTACAACTTAAACTATCTATGTCTACAAAAACACTGGTTCAAACAAAAGACGCTCCAGCAGGAGGATAACCTAATACTCTAACTAACTCTTATAAAGAAATAGCTAAACTAAAAATCACTCCTAAAACTGGAGGCAGACTAATCTAAGGGCAAGAAAATCAGCCACTCCTAAGGAGGGTGGAACTGAAAACCTAGCACTAGAAAAACTCTAAACTGAACTATGAAAGCTACAAAGCAAAATCACTCTTTCGAGGACGCGCTGAGGCGAAAACAGGCTTGAAGAAATACTTGGGCTGTGGACTTGGGTCAAGGGCTGTGGTGGACGCACGGGACGAAACACACTGGCAACAAGACAAAGGGAGACGCAGACTATATGAACACATGGAGGTAATGGGGAACAGGTGGACACAATCGGGTATCAGGGAAGACAATCAGACCGGTGACACATGAGGAAGGGCAAGTGACCTGAAACGAGAGGAGAGTTACTTTTCAAAATAAAACAGGAAATGACAAGACAGAACAAAAACCCAGCTTGTCTTCAGCGCCGTGTGACAATTTCATATTTGACTGGGGACTTTTGTTATAGTAACATATTGTCATTTACTACTACTTAGTGATTAGTTACTTATTTCTTTGTTCAACACTTGCTTTTTTGTGTTTTCCAATATATTTTCTTACCTTAGCTGTCAAACATATAAAGGAGTGCTGTGTACTTTTAGTAGTAGTAAACTTTTAGTTTAGTTTAGTTTGTTACACTCAGTTTAGTTACACAGTAAGATACAGGAATCAAAAGGCTAAGGCCCAGCTAATAAAATAAAAACTTCTGATCAAATCAAAGGACACACAACAAAGACAGCAGGATATAGTTTAGCATCAAGTCCTGGAGGCTGAATTCATTTCACAGGTTACACCTTAAAGACAGAGAACATACAGTTCTATAGACTATCTATGGAATTTTACAGAGTTCTTTAGGTGTTAACAACATGTAACATTGACAAAGAACTTATCAGTATTTCTATCAACAATAATTCAAAGAATGTAACTTGCATGACTGGTTCTTTTGTTGTTTTTTGCTCAGTGGGTTTTTCTACCTGCTTAAAACACAAGGACGTTCATCATACAGTTGCAGAGTGGACGGTCAGGCTGATAGAAGATCGAGACAAGTAGGTATTTTCTATTTACCTAAATGTATCGTAGCTTTATTGCATTTCGGTAACTGTAACTTGTATGATTTAAAGGTTTGGTCCAAGACATCCTGCAAAGATGAGGGGCCTCATCTTCCTTGTTGTGAACTTGGCAGTTATATCATCATTCTCAGTAAAATCAGTAAGAGTTGTTTTAATGTTGATTTTTCTGTGAAATTAAGATTTATTTTATACTATAGTCAGAATGAACTAACAAATAATGTTTAAATAATTATCAACAATTTGATTCTGAAATTTTGACTTTATATCATGAACCCAACTATAATCAATAACAACTTTTTAGTAGAAGCAGGACTAGTACAATAAGACAAAACAATCATATTACTTTGTATAGCTGAGAATTACATTGTTTACATAGGTTGAAATGACCAAATATGATGTTTGTTTCTACAGGATGAACCAATAATAGTGGGTAAGTTCTATCATTTATTGTTCATTTCATTTCATTTCATAAAATGAATCATTAACTATTTTTAATTAATCAATGTTACATCATAAGGCAACATTTCATCTGTCTTTGTAGACGTTGGTGAAGACAAGGACATTACAGAAATAAACAAGGGTAAAGTTAAACATCTTCATACAATTAAATGGACCTTGTGGTGTGATTATTTTTGTAACTTCTGGTAACTGAGCACCTTGTTGTAGCTTCATGTTGTCTTTAAATATTAGTCATTGATTTCAGTGTTAGAAAAACTCTTAAAAGACACTTTTTATGCTTTATCTTAGATTTGGGGCATGATGATATTCTTGAGGTGAGTTTAGCATTTTTTTATTTAAATTTAAATTATTAAAATGATAAATGTTGTGTTGCATAATTTTGTTTCCAATCCAATGCATTTCCTATAATCTTAGCCACCAAACATACAAAGGAGTGCTGTTAACACTGAGAGCCGTCATTGGTTGGATGGAGTTCCATATGTTTTGGACAAGAGCCTTGGTAAATCTAAATTCTTCCTGCATAATAACTCAGAATATTTGTTGTTGTTTGTGAGGACCATGCCTATGAAATGTTTACACTGTTTAGGAAACTTACTGAAATATGTTACAGTTTATGCTATTCAACCAGCATCAATCAGATGGAGGTTAATGACAAACAGGAGTCTCATAGCAGTGCCCAGTGAAATCTGCAACATTTTCAAGTGAAGCAAGGTTATTTGGCTTGGCTTCACACAATCCAAGTGTCCACTACCCCATATCCATCCCCTCCACCTGAGTATCTAGAAAGAATAATGTACACAAAAAGAAAATACCTCATCTATGAGTACATTTAAATTGTCATTTCTTTGTTCTTTCCCTATAACACAATTCTCGTGAACAATGGAAGAGATGAATGCTAAAGGAATCATCCTGAGAGCCTTTGAGCAGTTTGGGCTGAAGTCATGCATTGCTTTCAGACCAAGGGATTCTGAGAAGTATTACATTTCTGTCCAAAAATTAGGCGGGTATGTATGCATGTTTGTTTTTCTTATTTTATTCTCTTTCTTCTTAGATACATTTGTGTACAACAATTAACAACATGAACTACTAAGACTTTTGTGAATGTGTGGTTGACCATGTTTGGCATTATGTATGTAAATGAACCTGTGCATGCACAAGCAGATTAATGTAAAACATGAGAAATTTAGCATTGTTCGCTCCGTGGAGTTGTGCACATGGATGTTAGATAAAACTTTAACTATACCCACACACAGATCCTGAACTTGTATGTGTGACTGTTACTGATTAACTTTTTTTTTATTTTAGATGTTTTTCATATGTTGGGAAAGTAATACCCAATGGACAGCCGCTCTCCATCGGGAGATACTGTGATGAGATTTCCACCGTTGAACATGAGTTCCTCCATGCTCTTGGCTTCTACCATGAACAGTCCAGATATGACAGAGATAATTTTCTGACCATTGTATTCGAGAACATCATAGAAGGTTTCGTTAAGACTTGCATTATAATATTCCTGTTCTTTACATGTCTTATGTCAAAGTGTACAAAGAGAGAATAGATAAATCCAGCAAGTACGTAAGCATATTATTAACTCAGTAATTGTTTAGATAAAAGCAGGATTATCAAAATCTATTTAGATATGTATCAATCATTGATCAAATTATGTAAAACCTAATGTACTGACACCCAATAAAACAATTAAAAAATGCCTTATATTGATACTACACTATGTTGATAGGTTAAATTTAAGAATCTAGGTTGCCCTCGATTATCAAAATAATTTAAAAAATGTAGATGTATTAATATATTAATAATATTAGTGTTTGTGTTGCTAGGTTGAGAGTTTATTGATATTTGTTTTATATGTGTCATCTAGGTTATGAAAATAACTTTCAAAAAGTTAGCAATGAGTCCAGCACCACCAACGGAGTCCCATACGACTACTGGTCAGTGATGCATTATGGCAAAAATGCATTCTCCAATGGCAATGGGTCAACAATTATTACCAAAGATCCAAAATTCCAGGATGTTATTGGTCAAAGAAAGGAAATGAGTCCCAGTGATGTTTTGGAGCTGAACCGCCTCTACAAATGCAGTAAGTGATGGATGAGCCATTTTTAGGAATGCTTTGGGTTTGTTTGTTTCATTGATTTAAAAGTGTCAAATCTGTGTGAACACAATGGACATTGTCACAGTCACATTTTTCAACTAATTTTCCCTATTCCCTATTTCCAGCTCAGGAACTTTTACTTTTGATTTTATATTCCAAATTCAATTAAGAGTCCTTAATCCTGTTTTCCTCATTTACTTCTACAGACTCGACCATTGCATTTAAGATGCACTGCAGCTTTTCTAATGGGGGCATGTGCCAAATGAATCGCTGCTCACAGAATGGCACTGGCTGGCAAATGGTTATGAGTGTTTCTGGAGGTCCAAACTCTGATCACACCAATCTACCCGGGGGCAGTGGTGATCATAGTGGTAAGATTTCAAAATTTCAGAATTTAAATTTTGCTGTTGCTTATGACTGTGCTGACTTTGAATCACAAAAGCCCTAATCTCTTGTCATCTTTCTGCTGTCTGCTGACTTTCTTGTAACGTAAATCTTGATGATGTATAATTAACTTAAATTAAATTGTATGGACTGTACTCTATATGTAGATATTGCATTTGAAGGTCCACCATAACACATACCATTACATTCTAGGTCAAGATGCAGGTTACTTCATGCATGCGAGCACAGCATCAGGTAAGGAAGGAGACTCGGCCTGGCTGGAAACCAAGAGGATGGTCCTACTAGGAGTGTCATAACAGGTGGTCTCCAATTTCTACTATTACACACTGGAATGGAGCAGTCAATTAACATTGGATCAGAGAGTTTCAAGATGCAGCAGGCATGTCAAAGGAACTCTCTCGCCTCATGGACAATCACTGGTAAAGCTGTTTGTTTAATCTGGATTACTGTGTCTAAATGGTATTTAAAAGTATTATTAACTGTTTGAAAATGCAGCTGATATTATTTGTATAATGTAATTGGTCTTCACAAACTCTTTCTCCAGGTTCACCTAAATCTTACTGGCAACTCATCATGTTTCCCTGATGCCACCAAGCACTTCCAGGTGTGTTTGAGTCTCGTAAAGGAGCAGGCAGCTCTTCGGGTGGATTCTCAATCGATGACATTATTTGTCTTGAGACTGATGTCCTCATTTAACCATGCAGATTAACGATTTTGGCAACCTTTGTAACACTAGTGGTTTATGCACGCCTATATACCGCTCACGGCAGTACTCCCGAGGGGGCTATGCTTACAGGATTGGGATTGTTCTGGACAAGTCATTTTTGGACTGTTTGTGCAACTGTTGTCTGGTAAATATGACGACAGCTGGAGTGGCCTTGCGTAAATAGGCAGGTGACCTTCCAAATGGTGGACCAGAACCCAACATCCAGCAGCAAATGTCCAAGCAAAGAAGTATCACCACTGATTTAAGTCAGTTAAATAATGGTAAGTTTAAAACAACATGATAAAATGTCAGTATTTTTCCCTCTTGTTATTTGCTTTTAATGTTGCTTTCTGTAAACAGGTAACTATAGATGGGACAATCCTCGGAAGTTGGAAATTCATTTGTGGAGAATAATGAGACCATCTTTGCTGGACCACGTTTGGCAAAACTATTTTGCATCTTTGGAAGAATTAAACTTCCGAGAGTACCTCAAGGGGGAAGTGCCGCTTGTCTTCAGCTTCCAAGGCAGCTGATGTTTTACTGCTAAACTTGAATGTAACTGTCTACTTGGATAAATAAAAACTGTTGTGGATGTTTTGTTGTAAACGCAACTGAAACTTTCCTGTTTGCTAGATATCCCCCTCTAGTAATGAAGTACTCTACCATGTTCCTAAAGTGGGGACCAGTGGAGGTTAACATCCTCCCAGAACATGGATGAAGGTCCCTGTGCAACACGGTAGGAATTGTGTTATCAAATTAAGTACATTGCACCAGTTCTTATTTTTAATATGAGACTATATCAAGTATTGAAATAAGATTTTAATATGCCATCCAAATAATTTTACCGGATTCCTTACCACCCAACCACCAACCAAACACCACAACACCGATGATGACAGGTATTCATATACATCACATCCCTTTATATACACCAAACTACATTTCACCTATAATCTCCATCTCAATTTTAAATCAGTATGAGGCATATGTCGAAATCCTCTGTTCATTGTTATTAATTATTTTTGTACTGCTGCAGCATTTTTGGCGTCTCTCCAGGTTTGGTGGCTTCTCCTGTCTCACCCTCCTGGTTGCACTGATGCTGTCATACATCGTTGATGTGTGTCCTCCATCAACATCTCACATTCGCACATGGCCGGGCTAGCAAATTTGCCACTGGCTGAGAAATCAAGTGATTTTTACTTTTTATTAAATGCTTTTTTGTTGTTCACTGCTTTATAAGGAGTAATAAGAGAATGCAATGGGTAACGAATTAGCGGCACTATACATTAGGGGTGACTTATTTTGTGGAATTTGGAATCTTTGTGGGAAATTGTGCATATTTGGTGTTTTACATTTACTGTACTGTAGTCTTTGAAGAAATGAGAAATACAGGTTGGTTTCACTTCGCTTTTTTTAACTTGCTTTTAATAAAAGGTTGTCGTGAGACCTTATTTTGGTATATCAAAAATACATACAGTACATTAACACTTTGTTCTGGTCATGACTAATGCTTATTAGTTCTGAACTGATTGTACTGCTTGGATAAATCTTTAAAATCAGTAGACTGTTTTGTGGGATCTGTGGAAGCTTTTCATAAATATTTTTCAAACAAACATTTTTTTGTATTTGCAATATGAGCAAAACAGCTAAATCTACCCTACAACCAACAACATTAAATCATTTGAACAACTATTATTAGAATATATAAATTAGTAAGCCACTACAAAAACTTCATTTTATTGCCAAATGCAATCATTGCACTCAGTATTTAAGTCACCGCATGTACCAGAATGGGTAGTTCGCAGATACCCAAAGAAAGAACCATCATGACTGCAGTAACTAGTCATGAATAAAAAACAACAGAAACACAGATATCAACTGAAGAGAATCTTTCACCCCAAATAGGCAGTCAGCATTATGAGCATTTGGGGATGAGCAGCACCCCGCACCTCTAGCCAATGGTGACACTGAAGCACACTGGAACTTGTTCTACCATGGTTGAGGAAACACCTAGACCAGTATGAGAGGCAACGGCACCAGTTTCTTTTCAAGGGTTGCTAAAACTACCCAGTTACTGTCAATTGGTGCCTGTGGTCAGGAAAGTGAAAAAGTCAGTCAGTTCGTTTTGAGAATAAAATCTATATCTATTATTATTATTATGTTACTGAAGTAAAAGTAGCAATAGTACAGTATGTAGTAATGTTAGTATTAGCATGAACATATACTAAAATACCAATATTTAAAGTACTCTTGTGCAGAATGGCCTATTTTTGCACATATTACCTTCCGCCGTTTGGATTATACTTGCAATGCATTTACCCACAAATGACACCGCCAGCAAAGGCAGAGTTCATTTAACTACTTTACTGTTGGGTAAATTGTTATATAAGACATATAGTTTATCAGGACGGTGATATTTGTACTAATAACCTGAACAGTAAAGCTGTCCTAAATATATTTAATAAGAACAAATGTCCCTCTGAAATGTAGTTCACTCGCATAACTGAGTAATTAAGTACGCGTACCTCAGTTAGACCTCGATCTGTCCGGCAATGTCCCCCGCCACATGATTCCAACCCACAATCAGGTGGTGATCAGTTGACGCTCTGCTCCTCTGTGTACAGAAATACTGATTACAACAACACAAAGTGGATCAGCACCTGCGCCCTAGAGTGCTCTGGGGTAACAAGTACACTAATGAACACCGCGTATGCTTGAACATGGTGTTTGTTATGGCCAATCCTGACTAGCACGAAGTTCCAATAACAAAGCCTGCTTTTGTTCAGATCAGGCAGGCTGTTTATCCAATCACCCCCCTCCAGGTAACTCCATCATCACCCATGTGGGCAGTGAAGTCCCTCAGCAGAACTATGGAGTCACAGGTGGACTGGATAATCTGAACTGTGTCACGCATAGGCAGGGGTCCACAGGGTGGCGGCCCTGCATTGCTTGTATGGCTGTGCCCAACAAACGTTTGTCAATTCAGCTGCATTTTATGGGATTTGTTGAAGTAAAGTGAAAATTTTCATTACACTCTGCTGGTTCAGTCTTTTACTCCCTAACTAGGTGGAACCAATTGATAACCAGATTCCACCAAGGGTACTGAGGGTAATGGTATGGCTGACCTGAAAGGGTACTCAGGCCTTTGCAGGCCTTACTGACCACAAACTGAACCCTTCCCTCGCCTTGGAAACACCTCTGAAACAAAAAACAAACAAACAAAAATAAGATCTATGTTATCTAACATCAGATAATTACGTAAGCTCGGTGCTTGGTAGCCACCATGTGGAGCTAAAAAGCAGTAATTAAAATACGATATGTGAAGAACTGACATAGGTTTATAAAAGAGATACCTTAATGACTCTACTGTGATGATTATGTGATGTATCAATACAATCTTTTCTAACATGGTCACCACTGATATGCAGGATGGGAATTGATAAGATTTTTACCATTCCGATTCCCTTATCGATTCTTCTGCTTAACGATTCGATTCTTTATCGATTCCTTTGGGAAACAAAGAAGAACAAACCGTTGATCAGCATCAACTTTGTTAGTTAGAAGTATCACGACCTAACAAAACCAACGCCGAGGTCAAAAGGTCATCTTCTAATGTAATGCAGAAGGCATTTGTTTAATGTTAACTGTTATAGCATGTTTTACAAGAAGCCACATCGCGCTAACATGGTAGGCAGTGTGTTACTTACCAGAGTTTACCTTTCGTAGTAACCACACGGGGTGCTCATAGCCTGGCTGCTGCCTCCTCTGCTGCTAGGTTGAGATTCATCTCCAGTCCGAGCGTGTCAAAAAACACGACAATCATTTAAAATATTGAATGTTGTGTGCGCAATGTTTCTGCCTGTTCTCGTGTTCCCTCCCGACACTGTTATCTCCACTTTCCAATGATTGCAAGTTGCCCTGTTGCCATCTTTTTTGGAAAATGCAGCCAAACTTTGGAGCGTTTGAATTCTGCATTCACCTTTAATGTATAAGATCACTGAGTTTGTGATTCTTTAGGTTGGATTGCAAACTGGTAAATCATTGTTCCTGGAGTGCTTACCTCAAAAGGTAGTTGTACTCCCGGACACATTCTTAACATAATTAGTATCAATGAACAATTACAAGAAAAAATGAGTATTCAAGAGAGGACTCATGATGCACTAGACTCATTGTGTTATAAACTATGAAACACTGTACAGTGTTATCATATTCGATATCTGCTTGATTCTTTAATTGGAGCTTCAGGAGCCGGACCACACCTCAACTGTGCCCCTTCTGACAGTCTATAAATACCCTCTTAACACCTATGATCCGCTTCACTCTTGATTCTGCCCACCCTTCCCACCTTCCCATTCTTTCACTTGTTTCCTCTCCTTCCTACTCTCCATAGGGTTCTTGAAAGAGGTCTGTCGTGGTCCGGGTGCAACGCGGATTCCCACTGAAGCTTTCCCCACACTTGAGGCATTGACGAAAGAAGTACAAGAGATCATGCTTCACTCACAATCGTTGATTTTTTCCAATAAAGCCACAAAATTTTACACAACGGACTTTGAAGACAATTATGCAGAATACCAGGAACATTCATTTTCATGTAATTAATTGGCAATTGTGGTGAGATTAGTTTGGTAAATTTCTGTCAAGAACCAGACTAGGACACAGGACTCAGGCGCAGAGATGGATCAAAAACCAGAAGCTTTATTGAAGTGGCAGCAAGGACACCTCTTACAAAAAGATGAAACAAATGGGCTATGAAAACTTCTAAGGCTATGACAAAAGCAATGAACTACGGCTCTAGGAGAGCAAAAAATAAACGGGTCTGGAAGGTAACCAAATAATAATCGCTCCAGTCGGGGAATACAACTTAAACTATCTTGTCTTACAAAAAACACTGGTTCAAACAAGACGCTCCAGCAGAGGATAAACCTAATACTCTAACTAACTCTTATAAAGAAAGCTAAACTAAAAATCACTCCTAAAACTGGAGGCAGACCAATCAAGGGCAGAAAAATCAGCCACTCCTAGGAGGGTGGAACTGGAAACCTACACTAGAAAAACTCTAAACTGAACTATGAAAGCTAAAGCAAATCACTCTTTCGAGGACGCGCTGAGGCTGAAAACAGGCTTTAAGAATACTTGGGCTGGGCTTGGTCAAGGGCTGTGGTGGACGCACGGGACGAAACACCTGGCAAACAAGACAAAGGGAGCGCAGACTATATGAACACATGGAGGTAATGGGGCACGGTGGACCACAATCGGGAATCAGGAAGACAATCAGACCGGTGACACATGAGAGGGCCAGTGACCTGAAACGAGAGGAGAGTTACTTTTCAAAATAAAACAGGAAATGACAAGACAGAACAAAACCCAGCTTGTCGTCTCGCGGCCGTGTGACAATTTCATATTTGACTGGGACTTTTTATAGTAACATATTGTCATTACTACTACTTAGTGATTAGTTACTTTTTTTTGTTCAACACTTGCTTTTTTGTGTTTTCCAATATTTCTTACCTTAGCTGTCAAACATAAAGGAGTGCTGTGTACTTTGTAGTATTTAAACTTTTGTTTCGTTTGTTTGTACACTCGTTTGTTTCACAGTAAGATACAGGAATCAAAAGGCTAAGGCCCAGCTAATAAAATAAAAACTTCTGATCAAATCAAAGGACACACCAACAAAGACAGCAGGATAGTTTAGCCATCAGTCCTGGAGGCTGAATTCATTAACAGGTAACACCTTAAGAAAGAGAAACACATTCTATAGACTATCTATGGAATTTTACAGAGTTGTTTAGTGTTAACAACATGAACATGACAAAGAAACTTTCAGTATTTCTATCAACAAATAATTCAACAAGTAACTTGCATGACTGGTTCTTTGTTGTTTTTTGCTCAGTGTTTTTTTTTCTACCTGCTTAAAAAAACACAAGGACGTTCGTCATACAGTTGCAGAGTGGACAGTCAGGCTGATTAGAGGTCGAGGACAAGTGGTATTTTCTATTTACCTAAATGTATCCTAGCTTTATTGCATTGGTAACTTTACATGTATGATTTAAAGGTTTGGTCCAAGACATCCTGCAAGATGAGGGGCCTCCATCTTCCTTGTTGTGAACTTGGCAGTTATATCATCATTCTCAGTAAAATCAGTAAGAGTTGATTTTAATGTTGATTTTCTGTGAAATTAAGATTTATTTTATACTATACTCAGAATGAACTAACAAATAATGTTTAATAATTATCAACAATTTTACTGAAATTGGACTTTATATCATGAAGCCACTATATCAATAGCCACTTTTAGTAGAAGCAGGACTAGTAAAAGGACAAAACAATCATATTACTTTGTATAGCTGAGAATTACATGTTTACATAGGTTGAAATGACCAATATGATGTTTGTTTCTACAGGATGAACCATAAATAGTGGGTAAGTTCTATCATTTAATGTTCATTATTTCATTTATTTCATTTCATAAAATGAATCATTAACTATTTTTATTAATCAATGTTACATCATAAGGCAACATTCATCTGTCTTTGAGACGTTGGTGAAGACAGGACATTACAGAAAATAAACAAGGGTAAAGTTAAACATTTCATACAATTAAATGGACCTTGTGGTGAGATTATTTTGTAACTTTTGGTAACTGGCACCTTGTTGTAGCTTCATGTTTCTTTAAATATTAGTCATTGATTTCAGTGTTAGAAAATCTCTTAAAACACTTTTATGCTTTATCTTAGATTTGGGGCATGATGATATTCTTGAGGTGAGTTTAGCATTTTTTTTATAATTTAAATATTAAATGATAAATGTTGTGTTGCATAATTTTGTTTCCAATCCAATGCATTTTCTATATCTTAGCCACCAAACATACAAAGGAGTGCTGTTAACACTGAGAGCGTCTTTGTCGGATGGAGTTCCATTGTTTTGGACAAGAGCCTTGGTAAATCTAAATCTTCCTGCATATACTCAGAATATTTGTTGTTTTTGTGAGGACACCGCCTATGCAATGTTTACACTGTTTAGGAAATTAATGAAATTGTTGCAATGTCATGGACGTAAACAGTTTATTGCTATTCAACCAGGCATCAATCAGGGATCATCTTAGGTCAAACATAGTTTCACACAATCCAAGTGTCCACTACCCATATCCATCCCCTCCACCTGAGTATCTAGAAGAGATATGTACACAAAAAGAAAATACCTCATCTATGAGTACATTTAAAATTGTCATTTCTTTGTTTTTCCCTATAACACAATTCTCGTGAACATGGAGAGATGAATGCTAAAGGAATCATCCTGAGAGCCTTTGAGCAGTTTGGGCTGAAGTCATGCATTGCTTTCAGACCAAGGGATTCTGGACGTATTTACATTTCTGTCCAAAAATTAGACGGGTATGTATGTTTGTTATTCTTTTGTTTCTCTTCTTCTTAGATACATTTGTGTACAACAATTAACAACATGAACTACTAAGACTTTTGTGAAGTGTGGTTGACCTATTGGCATTATGTATGTAAATGAACCTGTGCATGCACAAGCAGATTGATGCAGAAATGAGAATTTAGCATTGGTTCGCTCCGTAGTTGTGCATGCATGTTAGATAAACTTTAACTATACCCACACACAGATCCTGAACTTGTATATGTGTGACTTACTGATTTAACTTTTTTTTTATTTAGATGTTTTTCATATGTTGGGAAGCATACCCAATGGACAGCCACTCTCCATCGGGAGATTACTGTGATGAGATTTCCACCGTTGAACATGAGTTCCTCCCTGCTCTTGGCTTCTACCATGAACAGTCCAGATATGACGAGATAATTTTGTGACCATTGTATTCGAGACATCATAGAAGGTTTCGTAAGACTTGCATTAATATTCCTGTTCTTTACATGTCTTATGTCAAAGTGTACAAAGAGAGAATAGAAAAATCCAGCAAGTACGTAAGACATCCATTAACTCCGTAATTGTTTAGATAAAGAGGATTATAAATCTTGTAGAAATGTATCAATCATGATCAAATTATGTAAAACCTAATGTATTGACACCCAATAAAACAATAAAAAATGCATTCTATTGATCTACAACTATGTTGATAGGTTAATTTAAGATCTAGGTTGCCCTCGATATCAAAATAATTTAAAATGTAGATGATTAATATATTAATAATATTATGTTTGTGTTGCTAGTTGAGAGTTTATTGATATTTGTTTTATATGTGTTCATCTAGGTTTGAAAATAACTTTCAAAAAGTTAGCAGTGAGTCCAGCACCACCACGGAGTCCCATACGACTACTGGTCAGTGATGCATTATGGCAAAAATGCATTCTCAATGGCAATGGGTCAACAATTATCACCAAGATCCAAAATTCCGATGTTATTTAGGTCAAAGAAAGGAAATGAGTCCCAGTGATGTTTTGGAGCTGAACCGCTCTACAAATGCAGTAAGTGATGGATGAGCCATTTTAGGAATGCTTTGGGTTGTTTGTTTCATTGATTTAAAAAGTGTCAATCTGTGTGAACACAATGTACATGTCACAGTCACCTTTTCACTAATTCCACCACTGTCTACACTATTTCCAGCTCAGGAACTTTTCTTTGTTTTATATTCCAAATTCAATAGTCCTATTCCTATTTTCCTCTACTTCTACAGACTCACCATTGCATTAAGATGCACTGCAGCTTTTCTAATGGGGTATTTGCCAAAGAATGCGCTGCTCACAGAGTGGCACTGGCTGCAAATGGTTATGAGTGTTTCTGGAGGTCCAAACTCTGATCACACCAATCTACCCGGGGGCAGTGGTGTTAATGTGGTAAGATTTCAAAATTTCAGAATTTAAATTTGCTGTTGCTTATGACTGTGCTGACTTTGAATCACAATATACGTAATCTCTTGTCATCTTTCTGCTGTCTGCTGACTTTCTTGTAACGTAAATCTTGATGATGTATAATTAACTGTATGACTGTACTTTATATGTAGATATTGCATTTGAAGGTCCACCATAACACATACCATAACATTCTAGGTCAAGATGCAGGTTACTTCTGCATGCGGCACAGCATCAGTAGGAAGGAGACTCGGCCTGGCTGGAACCAAGAGGATGAGTCCTACTAGGAAGTGTCATAACCAGTGTCTCCAATTCTACTATTACCACACTGGCAATGAGGCAGATCAACTTAACATCTGGATCAGAGAGTTTCAAGATGGCAGGATGTCAAGGAACTCTTCGCCTCATGGGACAGATCACTGGTAAGCTGTTTGTTTATCTGGTATTATTTGCTCTAAATTATTAATTTGTACATAATGTAATTTGGTCTTCACAAAACTCTTCCTTCAGGTTCACCAAAATCTTACTGGCAACTCCATCATGTTTCCCTGATGCCACCAAGCACTTCCAGGTGGTGTTTGAGTCTCGTAAGGAGCAGGCAGCTCTTCGGGTGGATTCTCAATCGATGACATTATTTGTCTGAGACTGATGTCCTCATCTAACCATGCAGATTAACATTTCGGCAACCTTTGAACACTAGTGTGTTAGAACAACCATATACAGCTCACGGCAGTACTGCAGGGGGCTATGCTTACAGGATTGGGATTATTCTGTACAAGTCATTTTTTGGACTGTTTGTGCAACTGTTGTCTGGTAAATATGACGAGCAGCTGGAGTGGCCTTGGTAAATAGGCAGGTGGACTTTCCAAATGGTGGACCAGAACCCCACATCCAGCAGCAAATGTCCAAGCAAAGAAGTATCACCACTGACTTAAGTCAATTATTTTGGTAAGTTTAAACAACATGAGAAATGTAACAGTATTCCTCTTTATTTGCTTTTATGTGCTTTCTGCAAACAGGTAGCTATATTTGGGACAATCCTCGGAAGTTGGAATTCATTTTGGAGATAATGAGACCATCTTTGCTGGACCACTGTTTGGCATACACGTTGCATTCTTTGGAAGAATTAAACTTAGAGGTACCTCAAGGGGGAAGTGCCGCTTTCGTCTTCAGCTTCCCAGGCAGGCTGATGTTTTTACTGTAAACTTGATTGTACACTGTTCTACTTGAATAAATAAAACATGTTTGTGGATGTTTTGTTGTACAACACAACTGAAACTTTCCCTTTTGCTAGATATCACACCTCTAGTTAATGGTAGTACTCTACCATGTCCTGAAGTGGGACCAGTGGAGGTTAAACTCCTCCCAGAAACATGGATGAAGGTCCATGTGCAACACGGTAGGACATTGTGTATCAATTAAGTACATTGTCACCAGTTCTTATTTTATAATATGAACTATATCAATTTAGTATTGAAATAATATTTTAATATCTTCTGACTCAATTTCACAGGATCTTTACCACCACCAACCACGTCCTAACACAACAGATGATGAAAGGTACTTAGATTCTCTCATTAAATTTAGTATTGAAATAAGTTTAATAGCCCTTCCGAATCATTCAAGGATCTTCCCAGCACACCAAACACCTTCCTAACACAACCGATGAATGGACAGGTATTCCAGATTTGCTCTCATTAAATGAGTATTGAACAATATTTTAATATGCTCTTCCAAAATAAATTTTACCAGGATCTTCACCACCACCAAACCACGTCCTAACACAACACATGATGGACAAGGTACTCAAGATTCTACTCACATTAAGTTTGGTGATTGAAATAAGATTTTATATGACCTTCCAAAAAATATTACAGATCTTTCACCACCACCAAACCACCTCCTAAACAACAAATGATGACAGTACTTCAGATTACTACTACATTAAGTTTAGTTAATGAAATAAAGATTTTAATATGTCTTCCAAATAATTTACAGGTCTTCACACCACCAACCACTCCTAACACAACAGAAACAGATATGACGGTACTCAGATTTACTCACATTAAATTTCATTGAAATAAGATTTTAATAGTCTTCCAAGATAATTTACAGGAGCATTCACCACACCAAACCGTCATAACAAACCAGATGATGACAGGTATTTAGATTTGCCCTCTCATTCAATTAGTATTGAAATAAGATTTTAATATGCCTTCCAAATTAAGTTTACACGATCTTCACCACCACCAAACACGTCCTAACACACAACATTAGATGACAGTACTCGAGTTTACTCACATTTAATTAGTATTGAAATAAGATTTTAATATGCCTTCCAAATAATTGTTACAGGATCTTCCTTCTCACCACACCAAACCACCTCCTAACCCAAACAGATATGACAAGGTACTTAGATTTATCACATTAAGTTTAGTATTGAAATAAGCATTTAATATGCCTTCCAAATAGTTTTTACAGCCGATGCTCCACCCCCACCCACCAAACCACCTCCTACACCCAAACAAAACGCTATGACATGGTATTAGATTTTGCTCTTTAAATTTCAGTATTGAAATAAGATGTTAATATGTCTGCTGAAAATATTTACAGGATTTCACACCAAACCAAACCACGGTCCTAACACAACAGATGATGACAGTTATTTCAGATTGCTCTCATTAAATTTGTAGTGAATAAGATTTTATTGGTCGGATGGAGTTCCATATGTTTTGGACAAGAGCCTTGGTAAATCTAAATTCTTCCTGCATAATAACTCAGAATATTTGTTGTTGTTTGTGAGGACCACGCCTATGCAATGTTTACACTGTTTAGGAAAGTTACTGAAATATGTTGCAATGTTACATGACTGTACAACAGTTTATGCTATTCAACCAGCATCAATCAGATGGAGGTTAATGACAAACAGGAGTCTCATAGCAGTGCCCAGTGAAATCGGCACCATTTTGAAGTGAAGCAAGGTTATTTGGCTTGGCTTGATATCTTAGGTCAAAATAGTTTCACACAATCCACCTTTGCACTACCCTGTATCCATCCCCTCCACCTGAGAATCTAGAAGGAATTGTGAGAGCAGTGCCTCAGAATAATGTACACAAAAAGAAAATACCTCATCTATGAGTACATTTAAATTGTAATTTCTTTGTTTTTTCCCTATAACACAATTCTCGTGAACAATGGAAGAGATGAATGCTAAAGGAATCATCCTGAGAGCCTTTGAGCAGTTTGGGCTAAAGTCATGCATTGCTTTCAGACCAAGGGATTCTGAGACGTATTACATTTCTGTCCAAAAATTAGACGGGTATGTATGTTTGTTATTCTTATTTTGTTCTCTTTCTTCTTAGATACATTTCTGCACAACAATTAACAACATTAACTACTAAGACTTTTCAGAGATGTGTGGTTGACCATATTTGGCATTATGTATGTAAATGAGCCTGTGCATGCACAAGCAGATTAATGTAGAACATCAGAAATGATTTATTTATTTATTGTTCGCTCCGTGAAGTATACCCACACACAGATCTTGAACTTGCTTTACACATCCTTTGATGAATTACTGATGAACTTTTTTTTTTCATTTTAGATGTTTTTCATTTGTTGGTAAAGTAATGCTGAATGGACAGCGACTCTCCATTGGGAAATCCTGTGATGGGATTTCCACCGTTGAACATGAGTTTCTCCATGCTCTTGGCTTCTACCATGAACAGTCCAGATATGACAGAGATGATTTTCTAACCATTGCATTCGAGAACATCAAAGAAGGTTAAGACTTACATTATAATATTCCTGTTCTTTATCTGTCTTATGTCAAAGTGTACAAAGAGAGAATAGAAAAATCCAGCAAGTATGCAAACATACCATTAACCAAGTAATTGTTTAAATAAAAGTAGGATTGTGAAGTGTGTTTAGAAATGTATCAATCAATGATCAAATTATGTAAAACCTAATGTATTGACACCCAATAAAACAATAAAAAAAATACATTACATTGATACTACACTACGTTGATAGGTTGAGTTTAGGAATCTAGGTTGCCCTTGATTATCAAAATGATTTTAAAAATGTAGACTGTAGTATTAATATATTGTAATATTAGTGTTTGTGTTGCCATGTTGAGTTTTTATTGATATTTGTTTTATATGTGTCATCTAGGTTTTAAAAATAACTTTAAAAAAGTTAGCAGTGAGTCCAGCACCACCAACGGAGTCCCATACGACTACTGGTCAGTGATGCATTATGGCAAAAATGCATTCTCTAATGGCAATGGGTCAACAATTATCACCAAAGATCCAAAATTCCAGGATGTTATTGGTCAAAGAAAGGAAATGAGTCCCAGTGATGTTTTGGAGCTGAACCGCCTCTACAAATGCAGTAAGTGATGGATGAGCCATTTTTAGGAATGCTTTGGGTTTGTTTGTGATTTAAAAGTGTGAAATCTGTGTGAACACAATGGACATTGTCACAGTCACATTTTTCAACTAATTTTCCCTTTAAACTCTGAGCTGTGACTATTCTTAGCCTATTTCCAGCTCAGGAACTTTGATTTTATATTCCAAATTCAATTAATAGTCCTTAATCCTATTTTCCTCATTTACTTCTACAGACTCAACCATTGCATTTAAGATGCACTGCAACTTTTCTAATGGGGGCATGTGCCAAATGAAGCGCTGCTCACAGAATGGCACTGGCTGGCAAATGGTTACAAGTGTTTCTGGAGGTCCAAACTCTGATCACACCAATCTACCCGGGGGCAGTGGTGATCATAGTGGTAAGATTTCAAAATTTCAGAATTTAAATTTTGCTGTTACTCATGACTGTGCTGACTTTGAATCACAAAAGCCCTCATCTCTTGTCATCTTTCTGCTGTCTGCTGACTTTCTTGTAACTTAAATCTTGATGATGTATAATTAACTTGTATGGACTGTACTCTATATGTAGATATTGCATTTGAAGGTCCACCATAACACATACCATTGCATTCTAGGTCAAGATGCAGGTTACTTCATGCATGCTAGCACAGCATCAGGTAAGGAAGGAGACTCGGCCTGGCTGGAAACCAAGAGGATGAGTCCTACTAGGAAGTGTCATAACCAGTGTCTCCAATTCTACTATTACCACACTGGGAATGAGGCAGATCAACTTAACATCTGGATCAGAGAGTTTCAAGATGAGCAGGATGTCAAAGGAGCTCTTCGCCTCATGGGACAGATCACTGGTAAGCTGTTTGTTTATCTGGTATTATCTGTTCTGAATGGTATTTAAGGTACTTATTAACTGTTTGAGAGATAGAGCTGATAACACAGTCATTAATTTGTACATAATGTAATTTGGTCTTCACAAAACTCTTCCTTCAGGTTCACCAAAATCTTACTGGCAACTCCATCATGTTTCCCTGAATGCCACCAAGCACTTCCAGGTGGTGTTTGAGTCTCGTAAAGGAGCAGGCAGCTCTTCGGGTGGATTCTCAATCGATGACATTAATTTGTCTGAGACTGAATGTCCTCATTTAACCATGCAGATTAACGATTTTTTTCCAACCTTTTTGAACACTAGTGATTTTAAAACAACCATACAGCTCACGGCGCAGTTACTCCAGAGGGGGCCTATGCTTACAGGTTGGGATTATTCTGTACAAGTCATTTTTTGGATGTTTGTGCAACTGTTGTCTGGTAAATATGACGCCAGCTGGAGTGGCCTTGCGAAATGCAGGTGACTTTCAAATGTGGACCAGAACCCCAACATCCAGCCAGCAAATGTCCAAGCAAAGAGTATCACCACTGACTTAAGTCAGTTAAATAATGGTAGTTTTAAAACAACATGATAAATGTAACAGTATTTCCTCTTTGGTTATTGCTTTTAATGTTACTTTCTGTAACCGGTAATATAGATGGGACATCTCGGAATTCGGAAATATATTCGATTGGAGAATAATGAACAATTTTTGCTGGACCACTGATTGGCAGAAGATCTTTTGCATCTTTGGAAGACCTAACACTTCAGAGAGTACCTCAAGGGGGGAAGTGCCGCTTTCGTCTTCAGCTTCCAAGGCCAGGCTGATGTTTTTACTGCTAAACTTGATTGTAACTGTTCTACTTGGAATAAATAAAACATGGATGTTTTGTTTGTAAACGCAACTGAAACTTTCCTGTTTTGCTAGATATCACCCCTCTAGTTAATGGAAGTACTCTCCATGTCCTGAATGGGACCGTGGAGGTTAAACATCCTCCCAGAAAACATGGATGAAGGTCCATGTGCAACACGGTAGGACATTGTGTTATCAAATTAAGTACATTGTCACCAGTCTTATTTTTATAATATGAGAACTATATCAAATTTAGTATTGAAATAAGATTTTAATATGCCTTCCAAATAATTTCACGGATCTTACACCACCAACACCTACAATACAGTGATGCACAGGTATCTTACTTACCACCACAACAATACTCCACACCTCCTAAAACAACAGATGATGACAGGTATTTAGATTTACTCTCATTAAATTTAGTATTGAAATAAGATTTTAATATGCCTTCCAAATAATTTTACAGGATCTTCAGCACCACCAAACCACCTCCTAAAACAACAGATAATGACAGATAATTAGATTTACTCACATTTTATACACAAACTACATTTCACATCTCCATCTTTTTCAAATCAGTATGAGGCATATGTCAGAAATCCTCTGTTCATGTTATTTAATTCATTTCTTTGTTCCTGCTGCAGCATTTTTGGCGTCTCTCCTGGTTTGGTGGCTTCTCCTGTCCTCACCCTCCTGGTTGCACTGATGCTCGTCATACATCGTTGATGTGTGTCCTCCATCAACATCTCACATTAACACATGGACAGGGCTAGCAAATTTGCCACTGGCTGAGAAATGAAGTGATTTTTACTTTTTATTAAATGCTTTTTGTTGTTTCACTGCTTATAAAAGAAGGTAATAAGAGAGATGCAATGGGTAAAGAATTAGCGGCACTATACATTAGGCGTGACTTATATTTGTTGGAATTTGGAATCTTTTGTGGGAAATTGTTCATATTTGGTTTGTTTTACATTTTACTGTACTGTAGTCTTAAAATAGAAAATACAGGTTGGTTTCACTTCGCTTTTTTAACTTGCTTTTAACAAAAGGTTGTTGTAAGACCTTATTTTTGTATATCAAAAATAAATACAGTACATACACATTTGTTTCTGGTCATGACAAACTTCTTATTAGTATCTGAACTGAATTGTATTGCTTGGATAAATCTTTTAAAAAATCAGTAGACTGTTTTGTGGGATCTTGTGGAAGCTTTCAAATAAATATTTTTCAAACAACATTTTTTTTTGCAATATCTGCAACAACAGCTAAATCTACAACCAACATCATTAAATCATTTAAACAACTATTATATAGAAATATATACATTAGTAAGCCACTACAAGAACTTCATTTTATGCCAAATGCAATCATTGCACTCAGGTATTTAAGTCACAGCCATGTACCAGAAATGGCTCGCAGCTCGCAGATACCAAGCAAGAAAGAACCGTCATGACTGCAGTAACTAGTCATGAATAAAAAACGAACAGAGCATAAATATGAACTGAAGAGAATCATTCACCCACAATAGGCATGTCAACATTATGAGCATTTGGGATGAGCAGCACCCCGCACCTCTAGCCAATGGTGACACTGAAGCCACACTGGAACTTGTTCGTACTATAACGACCTATACTAGTAAATAACGCCTACCCCATCTGCCCGGTTGCCTGGCAACAGGTGCGCGAACGTCCTAGAATAGGACTTGACAGGTAAGATGTACACGTAGACCAGGGGTCTCCAAACTACAGCCCGCGGGCCACATCCGGCCCGCCTAAACAATTGGAGTGGCCCACTTAACGATCCCAAACAGTCCCTCTAAACACGGCCTATTTTTCAAAATTGCATTTTCCCATTATAAAATATCCACACTTAATGCTTAAGCTTGGCATTCTAATTAAAATCTACCTTATTTACAAACTATTTCCAGTACTAGCTAATTTTCATCCCTTCACACAATGGTATATTCCAACGTGGCGGTGCACCGCGACCGACTCTGGGTCGGCTTGGAAAGGATTGGAAAGGCTCCTGCCTGGACCTCGCCGCTTCCCGGGGCCGTGGACTTAGTGCTCGCTGCGCCCTCTCCGCAATTGTCGAATCGCAACTTAACGCAACTTTCACTTCCTCCCGCAACAAAATCGCAACAAAAATGTAAAAAGCACCGCAACTTTAACCGCAATTTTTTTGAAAACTGATGCAACATCAGGGATTTTAGGCCGCAACTATTTCAAAAAAGGCCCGCGAAATCCTGGTGGGACTGATATCATTTCCGGTTCTAGACTGACCCCGGCCCCCCATCACAGAAAGGCAAGTTGATGTGGCCCGCACCGAAAAAAGTTTGGGGACCCCTGACGTAGACGGTCTTTTTGGAGAGCCGGTTCTTTTGGCTCTGCATACTATAAGGAGCCAGCTCTTTCAGCTCCCAAACGGCTCCTCACATTTTATTAATTGGTTTTAATTAATCCAATTATTATTATTATTTTAATATTATTGCTGTTATTATTATTTTATATTTTTAAATGTTTTCATATTTTATTTTTATTTTGACATTGTAAAGCACTTTGGTCAGTGCATGCGTTGTAAAAATGTGCTATATAAATAAAACGTACAAACTATTTAATTAATTTATCACCCAAAATAATGCAATAATGTAATAAATAATGTCTCTCGTCTCCCTCCTGTCGTCCAGCTTTCACACAAAAAAGTGGAGAATTTTTTTTTTTTTCCCGCTAGTTTTTTTTCCCCGCTTTTTTAATTGAAAGCCGAATGTGATTGGTCAAGATGTGTGAGTACAGGCATGGCATGAGGGAGAGTTTCAGGGGGAGGAGACAGTGAGGGACAGTAAGGGAAAAAAAAATGCCGGCTCCCGTCGTTCACTTCAAAGAGCCGGCTCTTAGAACCGGATCGTTCGCGACCGACACATCACTAACGGTCATCACCTGTTGCAAATAGGGGAGGGAAAGCATCGCTTAGTCCCTCGTTCCCCTCCTGCGTTCATCCTGGGGCGGATTTACCCTCAACTCGGACGTGCAGGAAGGACGTTTTGTTTTCCCATGTCGGTGGAGGAGGAGTCCCCAATGTGCCGGCTGGTGAGCTGGGAAAACTGGAATATAAACGTTTTTTTTGCGCTGGGAATAAACTGAAAGAAAAAGCCAGTTGTTCTGTGTTGTTTTTTTTTTTGTTTGATTTGAACTGAACTGAACTGAAGAAGTGGACATTGTTTGTTGTTTTTCTGTCATTTAGAAAGTGGTATTTTGGTTTGTTCACCTTTTTGTTTAAGTTTGTATGGATTTTTTATTTGAATTTATGCACCCTTTGTGTTTGGTTTTCTTGAGAGGTAGCTAGTTTTTAAATCGTCAGGCTAAGCCTGGCTGGCACCCAAAAAAAAATAAAAAAAAATAAATAAATAATAAAATAGTTACCCGTAAAAACCGTCACAGTACTATGGTTAAGGAAAGCACTTAAGGCCAGTTTGAGAGGCAGTGGCACCAATTTCTTTTCAAGGGTTTCTCCAACTACCCAGTTACTGTCAATTTTGCCTGTGGTCAGGAAAACTGAAAAAGTCAGTCAGTTCCTTTTGAGAGTAAACAAGTCAGTTTAGATGGATTATGAATAAGACTGCAGTTTCAGGTAAGAAAGAAGAAAGAAATTTACATGTAACACTGCAAATGACTAAGTCCGCTTATGTGAGCTTATGTATCTAAAAAGACCTAATAAACATATGTTTTATATCTTTAGTGTTTTGTGGGTGTAACATTTGTTTGCTGCAAATTTGTTCTTATTCTAAATTATGCTGTAATTTTTATTCCTTTTCTGTTGTACTCTATTTGTTATCAGAATCAGAATCACTTTTAGGTATGTGAACACACAAGGAATTTGACACTTGCTCTCAGTACAAACATCAAACATATATAGACGTACAGTTAAAAAACAAAAACTAAGGACTTGACAGGTAAGACGTAGACATAAACATGAACAAGAACAAAGGCTATGTACATGTAAAAAGGTAATGGTACACATAAATATCTGTGTTTTTTAAATGAATGAGCAATTAATGAATTATTAGCAGTTTATTTAGTCATAAGTAGTATCAACGAACAATGTAGAAAAAAAAATAAGCATGGATTAAATTTCTCTGTCGCTACGTCATTTGGAGTTCTCAGAGGGCATTCATGAGATCAATGTAGATCTGAGAAGGGAAAAAAAAGTGTTTGGTGGGGCCATGTTTTCATCGGCAAATTGTCACACTCTAGACTCAGAGCCAATTGTATTGGTTACAGTGTGCATGCGCGCACCAGTGCAGGATCTAAACATGGAGCACTGGTGCTAAAGTTAAGCTGCTTAGATAGATCCAATAGCAGCATTAGGCACAGTAAAGACACAGTAAGCATGAATATCATTTTAACTATAAGCTCTCTGGTAGTCCCCTCACATTTTTCTGAGCGGCATCATCAGGTCAATGATCACCATGGTCAATGTCACGAAACTGACAGCCTCATATGTACTGTGCATTTAGTGCTAATTAGCAAATGCTAGCAGTCTGATTTGCTAAACAAAGATAGTGTACATGTTAAACATGATACCTGGTAAACATAAGATCCTATTGTGAGCCAGTGTGGACTATTGTAGAAACATGGTGGTTCAACATGGTGGACTCATTGGATGTAGACCCACGGCATCTGCAGATATAAAGGATTACTGTGATTATAAATTAATGAAAACATAGTTATGTTTGTCATAGTTATATTTTTAAATTGAATCCCACAAAATCTCACACAATAGATATTGAAGACATTCAGGTTGTGCGGGCCTGTTGACAGAATGATGACATTTCCCTGCCAGCAATTTTGCCCAACCTATTTGGGTTGGCATGTCCCATTGGCAATGACCAACATTTTAACCAACAATTATTCAAAGAATCTAACTTGCATGACTGGTTTTCTCTTGTGCATTTTTCCTACCCACTTAAAAGGAGAGTTAAAAGGAAAGTTTTCAGTTGCAGAGTGGACAGTCGGACTGACAGAAGGTTGAGACAAGTAGGTATTTTCTATTTACCTAAATGCATCATAGCTTTATTGCATTTCAGTAATAACATATCTATATTTGAAATGTCCATGCTTCTTCATATATTTCTGTTGTATGATTTAAAAGTTTGGTCTAATTTTGCAGGGATGAGGGGCCTCATCTTCCTCGTTGTGAACTTGGCAATTATATCCTCATTCTCAGTAAAATCAGTAAGAGTTGATTTAATATTGCACTTTCTGTCAAATTATGATGTATTTTATGCTACACTCAGAATAAATAAATATAATATAATGTTTAACTACCAACAATTTAATTGATGGATAGAAATTCTGAAATCGTCATGAGCACAGAAAGAAACTATTATCAATAACTAGTAGAAGTAGTAGAATAAAATCATGTTATTTATTATATTATGTTGTATTATGTAGCTGAGAATTACATCATTACATAGGTTGATATGATCAAATATGATGTTTGTGTCTACAGAATGAAGTACTGATAGTGGGTAAGTTGTATCATTTAATATTCATCATTTAATTTCGTAAAATTAATTATTAATTAATTTGATTAATCAACGTTACTTTATAAGGCAACATTTCATCTGTGTTTATAGATGTTGGTGAAGACAAGGATATTATAAATGCAAAGAAGTTATTGAGTTTTGAAATTAGTTATTGATTTCATTGTTCGAAAAACACTCACACTTTTTATGCTTTATCTTAGATTTGGGGCATGATGATATTCCGGAGGTGAGTTTAACATTTTTTAAATGAAAATTATTTAAATTATAAATGTTGTGTTGCATAATATTGTGTCATCCAATGCATTTTAGCCACCAAACATACAAAGGAGTGCTGTTAACACTGAGAGCAGTCTTTGGCCGGATACAGTTCCATATGTTTTGGACAAGAGCCTTGGTAAATCAAAATTCTTCCTGCATAATAACTCAGAATGTCCGTTTTTGTTTGTGAGGACCATGCCTATGAAATGTTTACACTGTTTAGGGAAGTTACTGAAATATGTTCTAATGTTGCATGACCGTACACCAGGCTATACAGTTTAACCAGCATCATCATAGGAGGCTAGTGCCACATGTCCAGCGAAATCGGTACCACTTTGAAGCGAAGCAAAGTTATTTGGCTGAATGTCTGATATCTTAGATCAACATAGTTTCACACAATCCAGGTGTGCAAGACATCCCCTCCAGTATCTAGAAGGAATTGTGAGAGCAGTGCCTCAGAATAATGTACACAAAAAGAAAATACATCATCTATGAGTACATTTAAATTGTAATTTCTTTGTTCTTTCCCTATAACACAATTTGCGTGAACAACGGAAGAGATGAATGCTAAAGGAATCATCCTGAGAGCCTTTGAGCAGTTTGGGCTGAAGTCATGCATTGCTTTCAAACCAAGGGATTCTGAGACGTATTACATTTCTTTCCTAAACATAGGCGGGTATGTATGCATGTTTGTTTTTCTTATTTTATTCTCTTTCTTCTTAGATACATTTGTGCACAACAATTAACAACATTAACTACTAAGACTTTCAGAGATGACCATATTTGGCATTATGTATGTAAATGAACCTGTGCATGCACAAGTAGATGGATGTAGAACATAAGACATTTAGCATTGTTCGCTCCGTGAAGTTGTGCACATGCATGTTAGATAAAACTATAAGTATACCCACGAACAGATCTTGAACTTGCTTTACACATCCTTTGATAAATGAGGGCCTTAGTCAGGTCATTGACGTATATGTGTGACTGTTACTGATGGACTTTTTATTTTTTTATTTTAGATGTTTATCATTTGTTGGGAGAGTAATACCCAATGGACAGCCACTCTCCATCGGGAGATTCTGTGATAACATTGCCGCCGTTGAGCAGTTGCTCTTCCATGCTTTTGGCTTCAACTATGAACACGTCAGATATGACAGAGATAATTTTGTGACCATTGTATTCGAGAACATCAGACAAGGTTTCATTAAGACTTACATTATAATATTCCTGTTCTTTACATGTCTTATGTCAAAGTGTACAAAGAGAGAATAGATAAATCCAGCAAGTACGTAAGCGTACCATTAACTCAGTAATTGTTTAAATAAAAGCAGGATTATCGAAATGTATTTAGAAATCTATCAGTCATTGATCACAACTATGTAAAACCTAATGTATTGACATCCAATAAACAATTAATAAATACAGTATATTATTCCAAAAGATGTATTAATATATTAATAATGTGAAATTGATATTTGTTTTATATGTGTCATCTAGGTTTTGAAGGTAACTTTGCAAAAGTTAGCAGTGAGTCCAGCACCACCAACGGACTCCCATACGACTACTTGTCATTGATGCATTTTGGAAAAAATGCATTCTCCAATGGCAATGGGTCAACAATTATCACCAAATATCCAAAATTCCAGGATGTTATTGGTCAAAGAAATGAAATGAGTCCCCGTGATGCTTTAGAGCTGAACCGCCTCTACAAATGCAGTAAGTGATGGATGAGACATTTTTAGGAATGCTTTGGGATTGTTTGTTTCAGTAATTAAAATGTTTCAAATCTGTGTGAACATAATGTCACATTTTTTAATCTAATCTAATTTTAAGATGTAATTATACTAGGCCTATTTCCAGCTCCGGAACTTTTCTAGGAACATTTTTAGGAACTCGGGAACTTTAGTTGTGTTTAAACCAGAGGAATCAGGGTCTAAATGTATCATTGCTTTGTGCATTTTCTGGTCTGGCTCCCCAGTTTAACACGAGAATGTTATTATCAGTGCTTAACTCAGTTGCTAAAAATAATTCATAAAACCATTATTCAATGTCACCTCAATGGTTAACATTTAAAAGAGGAATAGACAACTAAAACTACTTAAGAAAAGGGCAGGATGGTAATGAAACAATGAAAAGTAGGTGTAGTCAGTCCTATTTTCCTCATTTACTTTTACAGATTCGACCATTGCATTTAAAATGCACTGCAGCTTTTCTAATGGGGGCATGTGCCAGATGAGTCGCTGCTCACAGAATGGCACTGGCTGGCAAATGGTTACGATTGTTTCTGGAGGTCCAAACTCTGATCACAGCAATCAACCCGGGGGCAGTGGTGATCATAGTGGTAAGATTTCAACATTTCAGAATTTAATTTATTATTTTTGCTGTTGTTTATTGGGGTGCTGTTCATGGTCATGAATGTGCTGACTTTGAATCACAATAGTTTCTGTCCTTGATATTTAAAAAAGCCCCAAAAATAACAAGAAAAAACAGAAATTTATGACGTATCTCCACGTTTAGGCACATTTTTATCAAACCACAAACGACTTTGTTATGTAAAACTTAAATCTAATGTAATAGTAACTTAAATTATACTGTATGCACTGTACTTTATATGTAGATATTGCATTTGAAGGTCCACCATAACACATACCATAACATTCTAGGTCAAGGTGCAGGTTACTTCATGCATGCTAGCACAGCATCAGGTAAGGAAGGAGACTCGGCCTGGCTGGAAACCAAGAGGATGAGTCCTACTAGGAAGTGTCATAACCAGTGTCTCCAATTCTACTATTACCACACTGGCAATGAGGCAGATCAACTTAACATCTGGATCAGAGAGTTTCAAGATGAGCAGGATGTCAAAGGAACTCTTCGCCTCATGGGACAGATCACTGGTAAGCTGTTTGTTTATCTGGTATTATCTGCTCTGAATGGTATTTAAGATTCTGATGAACTGTTTGAAGGATGCATCTGATAACACAGTCATTAATTTGTAAGTAATGTAATTTGGTCTTCACAAAACTCTTCCTCCAGGTTCACCAAAATCTTACTGGCAACTCCATCATGTTTCCCTGAATGCCACCAAGCACTTCCAGGTGGTGTTTGAGTCTCGTAAAGGAGCAGGCAGCTCTTCGGGTGGATTCTCAATCGATGACATTAATTTGTCTGAGACTGAATGTCCTCATCTAACCATGCAGATTAACAATTTTGGCAACCTTTTCAACACTAGTGGTAATGCAAGAATTATATACAGCTCACGGCAGTACTCCAGAGGGGGCTATGCTTACAGGATTGGGATTGTTCTGGACAAGTCATTTTTTGGACTGTTTGTGCAACTGTTGTCTGGTAAATATGACGACCAGCTGGAGTGGCCTTGCGTAAATAGGCAGGTGACCTTCCAAATGGTGGACCAGAACCCCAACATCCAGCAGCAAATGTCCAAGCAAAGAAGTATCACCACTGACTTAAGACAGTTTAATAATGGTAAGTTTAAAACAACATGAACAAATGTAACAGTATTTCCTCTTTGGTTATTTGCTTTTAATGTTGCTTTCTGTAAACAGGTAGCTATATTTGGGACAATCCTCGGAAGGTTGGAAATTCATCTGTGGAGAATAATGAGACCATTTTTGCTGGACCACTGTTTGGCATA
Source organism: Larimichthys crocea (assembly GCF_000972845.2). Lineage (NCBI taxonomy): Eukaryota > Metazoa > Chordata > Actinopteri > Sciaenidae > Larimichthys > Larimichthys crocea. The sequence continues at coordinate 37,491 of NW_020861238.1, forward strand.
CAACAGTTTGCATCTTTGGAAGACCTAAACTTCAGAGAGTACCTCAAGGGAGAAAGTGCCGCTTTCGTCTTCAGCTTCCAAGGCAGGCTGATGTTTTTACTGCTAAACTTGATTGTAACTGTTCTACTTGGAATAAAATAAAACATGTTTGTGGATGTTTTGTTGTACAACACAACTGAAACTTTCCTGTTTTGCTAGATATCACACCTCTAGTTAATGGAAGTGCTCTACCATGTCCTGAAGTGGGACCAGTGGAGGTTAAACATCCTCCCAGAAACATGGATGAAGGTCCATGTGCAACACGGTAGGACATTGTGTTATCAAATTAAGTACATTGTCACCAGTTCTTATAATATGAGAACTATATCAAATTTAGTATTGAAATAAGATTTTAATATGCCTTCCAAATAATTTCACAGGATCTTCACCACCACCAAACCACCTCCTAAAACAACAGATGATGACAGGTATTCATATTTACTCACATTTTACACACAAACTACATTATATGTATATGTATATATAAACTCCATCTGTAATAAAGCCTTTTCAAATCAAGTATTGAAATAAGATTTTAATATGCCTTCCAAATAATTTCACAGGATCCTCACCACCAAACCACCTCCTAAAACAACAGATGATGACAGGTATTCATATTTACTCACATTTTATACACAAACTACATTTCACCTATAATCTCTATCTTTTTCAACAGATGATGACAGGTACTCAGATTTACTCTCATTAAATTTAGTATTGAAATAAGATTTTAATATGTCTTCCAAATAATTTTACAGGATCTTAACCCCCAAACCACCTCCTAAAACAACAGATGATGACAGGTACTCAGATTTACTCACATTTTACACACAAACTACACTATATGTATATGTATATATAAACTCCATCTGTAATAAAGCCTTTTCAAATCAGTATGAGGCATATGTCAGAAATCCTCTGTTCATGTTATGTAATTCATTTCTTTGTTCCTGCTGCAGCATTTTTTGCGTCTCTCCTGGTTTGGTGGCTTCTCCTGTCCTCACCCTCCTGGTTGCACTGATGCTTGTCATACATCGTTGATGTGTGTCCTCCATCAACATCTCACATTCGCACATGGACAGGGCTAGCAAATTTGCCACTGGCTGAGAAAGTGATTTTTACTTTTTATTAAATGCTTTTTGTTGTTTCACTGCTTATATAAGGAACTAATAAATAGGTAATGGACAATGAGTAAAGAATTAATGGCACTATAAATTAGGTGTGACATATATTTGTTGGTATTTGGATTATCTTTTGTGGGTTAATCATGGAATTGTAAATATTGGTTTGTTTGATTTTTTTTATAGCCCTGCAGTCTTTAATCTGCTTTTTAAAAAGGGGTTTTGTGAGAGGTTGTTGTTGCATATCAAGGACACATACACAGTGCACAGTTTGATGTGAAATTACATTTTTTGCAATGCTTCTTGATTCACAAGAATAGTATATTTGAGAATCATAGAAAATGTCTGCAGTAACATGGTTTGGTCATGAGAAAATGATTGCATTGTGTGGGAAAATCTTTATTCTTTATTTTTAAATCAGTAGATTATTGTGTGGGATTTTGTGGGAATTTTTTGAAGCTTTCAAATAAAACAATTTTTCAAAGCAAAATTGTTTTGTATTTGCAGTATAGGGACTACAATTGTTAACAATTGTACAACAGCTAAATCTACCCTGTAAACAACGACATTTGGCAGCAAGAAAAGAAAGAATCGTTTTTGGATGCACACCCGACAAGAATGTAAAAACGCACCCCACGAGCACCGCGCACAGGAATGCGGCCAAGCATAAGGACCGGGGCAGATAGGATGCGAACATCCGAACAGCCACGCCCCCCCCCAGCGGGTCAAATGGTCGGCCGTGGTGAGGTTCACTTGGTAGCGGCCAAGTCAAATGGCACCACGCTGGTGCTGATCCAAGCCAAGCACAGGAACAAACCAATGGGCGGGGCACTGATATAAATGTTCCAACTAACTTGCTAAAAGAAATGATCGGGACTCTTTATTTCATTGCAGATTTTTTTCCTTTACTGTTGTACTTGTATTTGTTATGAGCATGTTATTGCATAAGTAGTATCAATGAACAATAACACAAAAAAAGTTCTCTGTCACTATGACAGGTCATTTGTCATTTAGAGTTCCCAGAAGCCAGTTATGAGATCAAGATCTGAGAAGGAAATAAATGTTCTTGGCGAGCAATGTCCTTATGGCAGATGTCACATTCTAGACTCCATTGTACTGTTTACAGCATGCATGCATCCATGCTGTGTGTGTTACGTGCCTGCTGCATGCCGTGACCACCCCCAGGGTTGGATCCAAACACGGAGCATCAGCGTAAAGTGTAGCTGCTGCTGTCAGCATATAGTTTTACTGAAGGATGGCTCCAATGTATGGATTGAAGGATCAGGGCCGGCCCAAAGAATTTAGTGGCCCTGAGCAAGATTTCGTTGTGGCTCCAAAAAAACACTCCTAGTACGGTCAACAAACACCACAAAACCGAATGAACACAAACACATAATAGGGATGGACAATCATTCAACATCAAGTCTCTTGTTGTATTTGAGGGTTGGAGAAAACAAAATAACTGTTCAAAGTTATAAAGGATCATTTTTCCAGAAAACAAAGAAAACCATTGTTATTAAAGAGACAAGATTACACAGGCATTCATCTTC
>NW_020861238.1:40210-52712 GCF_000972845.2 Larimichthys crocea
AAATTATTCAAACAACTATCATATATAGATATATAATATTATATAAATATATAATTAGTAAGCCACTACAAGAACCTTGCTTTATGCCAAATGCATTTATTGCACTCAGGTATTTAAATCACAGCCATGTACAAGAAATGGGCAGCTCGCCGATACTAGAAAGGAAGAACGAACCGTCATGACTGCAGTAACTAGTATGAATAAAAAAAAACAAACGACACAAAATCAAACTGAAGAGACTTATTCACCCACAACAGGCATATCAGCATGATGAGCATTTGGGATGAACAGATGGCTCAGAGTTCTTCTTTTTCACTCAGTCCCATTAGTTGTAAGACTGTCCAGACAATAGAAACTATAAACAATAAACAAATTAAATAATTCAGAGTGTATTTATGGCCTTATGACTATAAGTCCAATGTCCATTCACTGTATTCTTAGTTTTGGTCCCCACTAAGAAATCTCTTCAGCAGCTAAATGCTCCGATGTGCCTGACAACTTGTAGTGTTGTGTGTGTGTGTGTGTGTGTGTGTGTGTGTGTGTGTGTTGTGTGTGTGTATGTAGTATTATGTTCACATGTAATGCTCTTTATTCAGAAACCCTCATGTCACATTTACATTTCAGGATCTGGTTATTATAGACACAGATTAAATTTTAAATACATTTCAATATTTATCATCACAGTAACAGTGTTACACACCTTAGTAGCTGTAAAACATCAGCATTAGAAAAAATACATACGTTGGTTTGGTGCTTACATAAGGAGTAAAAATTTATAATCATCACTTTAAAAGTTACATACGTTGTTTTTGGTGCCTGTTTGTTTCCCAGATATTATTAGTGTGTGTGGAATGGGTGTATAAGAAGTACATTAACTTAAAGAAACTTTGTAGAAAGGCGCTTTATGAAGTTCAGTCCATTTCCTTGTATTAGTTTACCGGGCAGACCTGCCATTTCCAATCTGGAGCCCGTTAACGTATTGCGACCAACGACCAACCCTCACATGCGGCGTCTATGTATAATGCTATGCACTAGCTCACCACCAGAGCCAGTCCTGATTGACTGGAGATGACATGTTTACAGACAGATATTAACCAGAGGTCCTGTCTGATCAATAAGGGAAAACATGATGATTTGCACACAGGATTATTTAATATACATAATATTTTCATGAGGCAGGGGCATTGAGGCTTCCCTTTTTATTTAGCTTCAGATTTGTCACGTACACTTATGTTATAATGCAAGATTTCAGCAATGAAGAACAATCGGGCTACATTCATGATCTTGAGACACTGTGCTGCTGCCAGAAGAGCCACAGAATTAATCTGTTTTGTCAGGTGTTCTCACAAAACTTGACAAACCACATAATCATCAAGCTAAGCATTGTTTTCACATATTTTGGATCTCATGGCTCAAAGACAGATCATGCCGTTTTGCCCTCATGAAACTACAATGACTCATGTGACTACTGGCATGCAAAGACAACAGAAAGTAATAAATCTGTAAAAATAGATACATGAAAGTGCCAACTGAGGTCATGCCACCCAAATATTGTGTGTAACCAAATGTTTAAATACTTACTGCTGAGGAAAATCAGAAAATACCCTTGAATAACCAATTTTCCCTTTAAACTCTGAGATGTGACTATTCTTAGCCTATTTCCAGCTCAGGAACTTTTCTTTTTGATTTGATATACCAAATTCAATTAAGAGTCCTTAATCCTATTTTCCTCATTTACCTCTACAGACTCGACCATTGCATTTAAGATGCACTGCAGCTTTTCTAATGGGGGCATGTGCCAGATGAATCGCTGCTCACAGAATGGCACTGGCTGGCAAATGGTTACGATTGTTTCTGGAGGTCCAAACTCTGATCACACCAATCTACCCGGGGGCAGTGGTGTTCATAGTGGTAAGATTTGAACATTTCAGAATTTAATTTATTTTTGCTGTTGTTGTTTATTGGGGTGCTGTCCATGGTCATGAACCTGCTGATTTGAATTACAATAGTTCCTGTCCCTGATATTTAACAAAACACCTAAATAACAAGAAAAAACAAAAAAGAATGACGTATCTTCATGTTTAGGCACATTTTTATCAAACCACAAATTACTTTATTATGTAAATCTTGTTAATGTATTATTAACTTAAATTATACTGTATGTACTGTACTTTATATGTAGATATTGCATTTGAAGGTCCATCATAGCACATACCATAACATTTTAGGTCAAGATGCAGGTTACTTCATGCATGCTCCAATATAGCTACCTGTTTACAGAAAGCAACATTAAAAGCAAATAACCAAAGAGGAAATACTGTTACATTTCATCATGGTGATACTTCTTTGCTTGGACATTTGCTGCTGGATGTTGGGGTTCTGGTCCACCATTTGGAAGGTCACCTGCCTATTTACACAAGGCCACTCCAGCTGGTCATCATATTTACCAGACAACAGTTGCACAAACAGTCCAAAAAAATGACTTGTACAGAATAATCCCAATCCTGTAAGCATAGCCCCCTCTGGAGACCTGCTATATACATGTGTATACATTTCTCAGGTTTTCTAGCTCTTCTTTTTTCTCTCTCTTATTCTTCCATCAGTCCCTGGTATTTGTCCAGCTTTTCATGTTCTGCCTTTGTGATGTTCACTTTGTATTGCGTTCCACATGTAGCACCACTGCTGTATTCTGATCCATATCCATTAGCACAGGTAACAAACCTCAATGTTTTCTTGGCACTGATATAAATGTTCCAACTAACTTATTTATTTTCATTGCAGTCATTTTTTTTTCCTTTACTGTTGTACTTGTATTTGTTATTAGCAGTTTATTTTGTCATAAGTAGTATCAATGAACAATATACACAAAAAAAGTTCTCTGTCACTATGACAGGTCATTTGGTCATTTAGAGTTCCCAGAAGCCAGTTATGAGATCAAGATCTGAGAAGGAAATAAATGTTTTTGGCGAGATTATTATTGGCAGATTGTCACATTCTAGACTCCAATTGTACTGTTTACAGCATGCATGCATCCATGCGTGTGTGTTGACGTGCCTGCGTGCATGCGCGTGACCATCAGCACTAAAGTGTAGCTGCTTAGCTAGCATATAGTTTTACTGAAGGATGGCTCCAATGTATTGGATTGAAAGAATCAGGGCCGGCCGAAAGAATTTAGTGGCCCTGAGCAAGATTTCGTTTGTGGCTCCAAAAAACACTCCTAGTACGGTCAACAAATCACCACTAATAACCGAATGAACACAAACACATAATAGGGATGGACAAATCATTCAACATCAAGTCTCTTGTTGTATTTGAGGGTTGGAGAAAACAAAATAAACTGTTCAAAGATTATAAAGGATCATTTTATCCAGAAAACAAAGAAACTATTTGTTATGAAACGAGACAAGATTACACAGGCACTTCATCTTCTGACATGTTTACAGACAGATATTAACCAGAGGTCCTGTCTGATCAATAAGGGAAAACATGATGATTTGCACACAGGATTATTTAATATACATAATATTTTCATGAGGCAGGGGCATTGAGGCTTCCCTTTTTATTTAGCTTCAGATTTGTCACGTACACTTATGTTATAATGCAAGATTTCAGCAATGAAGAACAATCGGGCTACATTCATGATCTTGAGACACTGTGCTGCTGCCAGAAGAGCCACAGAATTAATCTGTTTTGTCAGGTGTTCTCACAAAACTTGACAAACCACATAATCATCAAGCTAAGCATTGTTTTCACATCTTTTCCCATGGCTCAAAGACAGATCATGCCGTTTTGCCCTCATGAAACTACAATGACTCATGTGACTACTGGCATGCGAAGACAACAGAAAGTAATAAATCTGTAAAAATAGATACATGAAAGTGCCAACTGAGGTCATGCCACCCAAATATTGTGTGTAACCAAATGTTTAAATACTTACTGCTGAGAGGAAAATCAGAAAAAACCCTTGTTGTGTGCATGTATTGGCTCCTTGCTGCAAGTAAAGCTTAATGAAAAGACTCCAGTGACTCTGTCATCCTTTGGTAAAGATTTCTCTAACAATATATGACTTAGGAGCAACGTAGTGCAATCTCATTGCCTCATTCCCTCCTTTCTACCCTGAAGGTGAAGCTGCAGTGGCTGCAAAATGTGCAAAAAATGCAAAAGGCCCTACTCAGAGCCAGTGTTTAGTTTGTTCTAAACTACTGTGGAAACATGGTGGTTCAATATGGCGAACTCCATGTATCTGGATGTCCACAGATATAAAGGTTTGCTGCGTGTGTAACTGCTGAGCCAAACTTTAAGCAACTGTGAGCTGCACAGTGTACTGACACGCAAGCTTTGATTTGTCATGGCCACTGCAAAGTCTATTTCCAACTTCTCTTGCTTCTCCTTATAAAAGAGATATGGTTTATTTTGTTATGTTCCTAAGATTTCCAACTTAGCATGGATTTTTTAAGTCAACCCTTAGTCGCTATAAAGCAGTTCCCATAATGAATACCCGTGGCGTGGTGTTACATAGCGTGACTTATGTGGTGAAAAGCTTTTTATGGCTTCCCTGCACTGGCATCACACCTGCATCTCGCAGTACTTGCCACACCTAGGGTGTGATTGAATAGTCAGTTTTGCGTGGGAACATTCCTAACTGAGTCAAATGACACAGAAGTTTTGGCGTATCTGCCATAATAAGAGCTGTTTGAATTCTCAAACTGTTAAGGAAAGGAGCTTCAATGCTTCCTTTATTGTCTTCTTTAGCATAGGATACACCGGACCATCCTTTACAAAAGGAAAGAAGGTAATGCCGTCCCACAATTCCTTGCGGCAGTGATAATAAATCAACGCACCGTTGAGTCATTCACAACCAGACATAAGAAAGAAAACATGAATAATAATAATGATTTCACCGGGTTGTCCATGTTTATATTTCCTGCATGAAACAATGTGCTCAGAGTGCACAAGGAGTATCAAGTAAGTATCTCAGATGCACGTTTTGTAGTCCATCTTCTGGACTTTGTAGTTTTACCACAGATCACGTCAATAACAATGACCGTCGCATGATGACATAGTCTAGTGATTCTTTGTTGTGGTTTTATATTGTCATTAGCTATTAATTACTGATTTATTTGTTTAAAACCACTTTTGTTCACTGTTATAAAAGCTAATGCACAACTAATGAAATAATAACTTCTGGTGAAAAACAAAGACAGAGGGATCAAGTATCATTGCTGGCTCGTCTTCACTGCAGCCAACAATGAATCAAAGAATGCGTGCGTGACAGCTTTTCTCTTTTTCCTTCCCGCTCAAAAAAACAAGATAGTTCCTCATACAATTCACGAGCGGACAGTCAGCATGACAGAAGAAAGTAGGTATTAACTCTTATCTATCTAAATGTATCGTAGCTTTATTGCATTTCAGTAACAGCATATCTACAGTTGAAATTTTTAATGCTTCTTCATATATTTTTGTTGTATGATTTAAAGGTTTGGTCCGAGACATTCAGCAAAGATGAGGGGCCTCATCTTCCTCGTTGTGAACTTGGCAATTATATCATCATTCTCAGTAAAATCAGTAAGAGTTGATTTAATGTTGATTTTTCTGTGAAATTAATATCTATTTTATACTATACTCAGAATGAACTAACATAGAATGTTTAACTACCAACAATTTAATTGGTGAATAGAAAATCTGAAATCATCATGAGCACAGAAAGCAATTAAAATCAATAACTAGTAGAAGTAGTAAAATAGTAGAATACAATCACATTATTTCTTATATTATGTTGTATTATGTAGCTGAGAATTACATCATTACATAGGTTGATATGATCAAATATGATGTTTGTGTCTACAGAATGAACCAATAATAGTGGGTAAGTTGTATCATCTAATATTCATCATTTCATTTCATAAAATTAATTATTAACTATTTTTAATTAATCAATGTTACATCATAAGGCAACATTTCATCTGTCTTTGTAGATGTTGGTGAAGACAAGGACATTACAGAAATAAACAAGGGTAAAGTTAAACATCATTATACAATTAAATGGACCTTGTGGTGAGATTATTTTGTGTATTTTAAAATACACTTTTTATGCTTTATTTTAGATTTGGGGCATGATGATATTCTAGAGGTGAGTTTAGCCATTTTTAAATTTAAATTATTAAAATGATAAAATGTTGTGTTGCTTAATTTTGTGTCATCCAATGCATTTTAGCCACCACGAAGACGAAGGAGTGCTGTTAACACTGAGAGCCGTCTTTGGTCGGATGGAGTTCCATATGTTTTGGACAAGAGCCTTGGTAAATCTAAATTCTTCCTGCATAATAACTCAGAATATTTGTTGTTGTTTGTGAGGACCATGCCTATGAAATGTTTACACTGTTTAGGAAACTTACTGAAATATGTTGCAATGTTACATTTCAACCAGCATCAATCAGAGGAGGCTAGTGCCACATGTCCAGCGAAATCAGCAGCACTTTGGAGTGAAGCAAAGTTATTTGGCTGAATGTCTGATATCTTAGGTCAACATAGTTTCACACAATCCAGGTGTGCAAGACATTCCCTCCACCTGAGTATCTAGAAGGAATTGTGAGAGCAGTGCCTCAGAATAATGTACACAAAAAGAAAATATCTCATCTATTAGTTACATTTAAATTGTCATTTCTTTGTTCTTTCCCTATAACACAATTTTCATTAACAACGGAAGAGATGAATGCTAAAGGAATCATCCTGAGAGCCTTTGAGCAGTTCGGGCTGAAGTCATGCATTGCTTTCAGACCAAGGGATTCTGAGACGTATTACATTTCTGTCCAAAAATCTGGCGGGTATGTATGTATGTTTTGATGAATGTAGAACATGAGAAATTTAGCATGGTCAGGTCAGTAATGTATATGTGTGACTGTTACTGATTAACTTTTTTTATTTTCATTTTAGATGTTTTTCATATGTTGGTAAAGTAATACCCAATGGACAGCCACTCTCCATCGGGAGATTCTGTGATGAGATTTCCACCGTTGAACATGAGTTCCTCCATGCTCTTGGCTTCAACCATGAACAGTCCAGATATGACAGAGATAATTTTGTGACCATTGCATTCGAGAACATCATAGAAGGTTTCGTTAAGACTTGCATTATAATATTCCTGTTCTTTACAAAATGGGAAGAGGGAAGCAAGGATCGTGGAGTATAAAAGGAAAGAAGAGAATGAAAAATAGGGGGGAAAGGTAGAAAAAGGGAAGGGGGAGGAGAAGGATGGAGAAGAGGAAGGGGAGGTCAGGTCGTAGGAAAAAGGAAAGAGAGAAAAGAATCCGAAGTACTAAGTATTCATTAACTCAGTAATGGGTTTAGTAAAAAGCAGAGGAGGAAAAGAGAGGGAAGAAAGGATATCAGGGAGCAGTAGGAAACAGAGGGGATGACCCCAAGAACAAGAAAAAAGGCATAAGATGGAAGAAACGAAAAAGGTGAGAGCGGAAGGGAAGAAAGAGGGAACGCGTAGAAAAAGGGGAAAAGGGAGAGGAGGAAGAGAGGAAGAAGATAGGGGTGGGGGCAGGGGGAAGGGGAGGGAAGGGGGGGAGAGGTGAAGGAGGGGGAAAAAAGTGCAAAAGGGAGCATGAGGAAACACCAAACGGGCCCGACGACGAAGGCGAGGCAGGTATGATGGCAAAAATGCAGTAGCCTAAGGAAGGGCACAGGAGCACCAAAGAGCCACAAAAGGCCAGGAGGTTTTGGTCAAAAAAAGGAAAGATCCCAGTGAGGGTGTGGAGATGAAGAACCCGGCGCTACAAATGCTAAGTGATGATGCCAGTTTGGGAATGCTGGGGTTTGGTGGTTCCATTGATTATAAAAGTGTCAATAGGTGTGAAACAATGGAATTGTCCACATCAACGGTCCAATAATTTCCCTTGAAAAATCGGAGCGTGACTATTGCCTAGTTTCCCAGCTCAGGAACTTTTCTTCGATTTGTATCGCAAATTCAATTAGAGTCCGTAGTCCATTTTCGCGCCGCAGTTACCTCTAACGACAGACATAGCCAGTTGCTTTAAGTGCACTCAGCTTTTCTAATGGGGGCATGTGCCAGAGGAATCCTGCTCACAGAATGGCACTGGCGGGCCAAATGGTTTGAGGTGTTTTCTGGAGGTTACCAAAATCTGATCACAACACCAAATCTATCTAACCCTAAAACCCGGGGCAGTGGTGATCATAGTGGTTAAAGATTTCAACATTTTCAGAATTTTATTTTAGTTTTCCTGTTGTTGTGTATTGGGGTGCTGTCCCATGGTCATGAACTGCTGATTTGGAATGTCAATAGTTTCCTGCTCCTGAGATTTAACAAACACCTAAATACAAGAAAAAACAGAAAAGAAATGAAACGTACTCCAGTTGAAGGCACATTTTTTATCAAAACACAAATTACGTTTATTATGTAATTTGCTAAGATGATACTATTATAAGTATGTACGGTACTTATATGTAGAGATGGATTTTTGAAGCCCCATAACACATAACCATTACATTCTAAAAGGGAGGTCAAGATCAGGTTACTGCATGCATTGCGAGTACAGCATCAGGTCAGAAGGAGACCGGCCGGGCTGGAACCAAGGGGATGAGTCCTACTATGAAGTGTCATAAACCAGTGTCCCAATTCTACTATTACCACACGGGCATGAGCAGATGAACTTAACATCTGGATCAGAGGAGGTCAGATGAGCAGGGGATGTCAAAGGGCCTGCTACCTCATGGAGATCACTGGTAAGCGGTTTGTTTATAGGGTATTTATCCTGCTCTAAATAGTTAATGTGTACGTAATGTAATTGGTTTCACAAAAGCTTCCTTCAGGTTCACCTAAATCTTACTGGCAACTCCAGCATGTTCCCGAATGCCACCAAGAACTTCCAGGTGGTGTTTGAGTTCGGGCTAAGGGCAGGCACTTCGTCGGGTGGAAATTCTCAAGCGATGACATGGAACATTTGTCGGAAACACATGGTGTGTGCGCGCGATACATACAGGCATGCAGATTAACAATTTGCCAACCTTATTAGAGAAACACTAGTTGATTTTAGAACAACCATATACAGCTCACGGCAGTACTCCAGAGGGGGGCGATGCTTACAGGATGGATTATTCTGTACAGGTCATTTTGTGGAGGTTTTGTGGCAAAACTTGTTGCTGGTAAATATGACGACCAGCTGGAGTGGCCTTGCGAAATAGGCAAGGTGACCTTCAAATGGGTGGACCAGAACCCCATATCCAGCAGCAATGTCCAGCAAAGAAGTAGCACCAATACTGAAACAATTAGCTGATGGTAAGTTTTAAAACAACAGGAACAAATGTAACAGTATTTTCATCTCTTATTTGCTTTTAATTTGGCTTTCTGTAAAAAGTTAGCTATAGTGGGGACAATCCTCGGAAGTTTGGAATCATTTGTGGAGAAAACGAGACCATCTTTGCTGGACCACGGTTTGGCAGACAACAGTTTTGGCATCTTTGGAAGACCTAAACGTAGGAGTACTCAAGGGGGAAGTGCCGCTTTCGTCTTCAGCTTCCAAGGCAGGCTGATGTTTTTTACTGCTAAACTTGATTGTAACGTTCTACTTGGAATAAATAAAAATTTTTGTGGTGTTTTGTTGTACAACACAACGAAACTTTAGTGGTTTTGCTAGATATCACACCTCTAGTTAAGGGAAGTACGACTCTCTTACTTCTAAACTCGTACTCTCCCAATGCTCTACCACCATGAAATGTCCTGAAGCTGAAGTGGGACCACCGGCCATGGATGTTAAAACACCACAGCAAGAAACAACCCAACCAAAAAAAACCACAAAAAACAACCACTCCCCCCCAACCAGGAAGGGGATCATCAGCTCAACACAACACATTGCGCCCCGCTATCTCTCACCTTCCTTTTTGTGTTCTGGTGGTTTACCCTCCCCAAGATGTCCCCCTTACCTTCCACTGGTGACTTCCATTCTACCTACTGTTTGCTCCAAGAAAAAAGGTTCCTCAGTCTTACATTCGTTTCCGTTGTGTTTCCCCCCCCCTCCCCACCATGTTTTCTTTCTTCCAGTAGCAAGTTCCCCTCCAGTTTTCGTCGCCGTCCCCACCGCCTCCCGCCTGCCTTGGCCGCTGCCAGCCCCGACGGCACCTCATCCCCCCCCTTGCGGTATCCCCTCTCTCTCCCTCTCTGCCGTGTTCGTTCTTCCACAGCTAGCAAACTGTTGGAATGCCCCCCGTGTCCCGCCCCCGCTGGTCTCGTTATTCTCACCCACCTGCTTTTCCCACCCCCCTTTCCGCGGGCTTGGCCCCCCTCTAAGCTCCACTGAACCTGTTTTCCCGCCAAGCCCCATTCCCGCACAATCCGCGCGGCCCTCCTTTTTACCGTTTGTTCCTGTTTTTTTTCCCCATTCCCCTCCGATCCCTTGCTTACGCAGTCAGTGGTGATACTTCTTTGCTTGGAACAAGATTTGCTGCTGGTCTGGGGTTCTGGTCCACCATTTGGAAGGTCAACTGCCTAATTCCGCCAGGGCCCAACTCTCCAGCTGGTCGTTCAATTTTACCAACAAACAGTTGCACAAACAGTCCAAAATGACCCTTACAGAATAATCCCCAATCCTGTAAGCAAGCCCCCTCTGGAGTACTGGCAGTGAGCTGTATAGGGTTTTGTTCTTAAAAATCACTAGTGTTTCAAAGGTTGGCAAAATTGTTAATCGGCATGGGTTAGATGAGGGACATCAGGATCTCAGACAATTAATGTCTCGACTTGATAAATCCACCCAAAGCTGCCTGCTCCTTACGAGACGCAAACAACCACCGGGAAGTGCTTTTGGTGGCATTCAGGAAACATGATGGAGTGCCAGTAAGATTTTAAGTGAACCTGGAAGGAAGATTTTGTGAAGACCAATTACATCACGTCAGAAGTATAATTTAAGCAGATAATACCAGATAACAAACAGCTTATATACGAGTTATCTGGCTGCCCCCATAGGAAAAGCTCCTTTGCCAATTCCTGCTTCACATCTTGAAACTCTCTGCATCCAGTGTTAAGTTGCGCGGCCTCATTGCCAGTGTGGTAATAGTAAATTGGAGACACTGGTTAGGAACCGACTAAACTTCCGATAGGAGACTCTGCCTCCTCTGGGTTCCAGCCAGGCCGAGTCTCCCTTCCGGACCTGATGCTGTACTCCGCATGCATGAAGTAACCTGCATCTTGAACGCCTAGAATGTATGGGATGTGTTATGGTGGGAACCTTCAAATGCAATTATCTACATATAAAGTTACAGTACATACAGTATAATTTAAGGAATAATACATAGCAAGAGTTTACATAATAAAGTAATTTGTGGTTTGATAAAAATGTGCCGAAACTGGAGATACGTCATGCTTTTTTGTTTTTTCTGTATTTAGGTGGGTTTGGTTAAATATCAGGGACAGACTATTGGAATTCAAATCAGCAGGTGTCATGACCATGGAACAGCACCCAGTAAACAACAAAAGGAAAACTAAATAAAATTCTGAAATGTTGAAATCTTACCACTATGATCACCATGCCCCCGTAGATTGGTGTGATCAGAGTTTGGAACCGCCAGAAACACTCATAACCATTGCCACCAGGGCCATTCTGTGAGCAGCGATTCATCTGGCACATGCCCCCATTAGAAAAGCTGCAGTGCATCTTAAATGCAATGGCTGATCTGTAGAGGTAATGAGGAAAATAGAATAAGGACTTTAATTGAATTGGATATCACAATGAAAAGACAAGTTTCCTGAGCTGGAAGAGGCTAATAGTCACAGCTCCGAGTTAAAGGGAAAATTAGTTGGAAAAGTGTGACTGTGAACAATGTACATGTGTGTTCACACAGATTGACACTTTTTAAAATCAATGAACAAACAAACCCAAGCATTTCCCTAAAAAGGGCTCACCAGCACTTACTGCATTTGTAGAGACGGTTCAGCTCAAAACATCACTGGACGCATTTCCTTTCTTTGGACGCAATAACATCCTGGAATTTTGGATCTTTTGGTGATAATTGGTTGACCCATTGCCATTAGAGAAATGCATTTTTGCCATAAGCCACTGACCAGTAGTCGTATGGGACTCCGTTGGTGGGCTGGACTCACTGCTAACGTTTTTTGAAAGTTATTTTCAAAAGATAGATGACACATATAAAACAAATATCAATAAACTCTCAACCTAGCAACACAAACAATATATTATTAAGATATTAAGACATCTACATTTTAAAAATGATTGATAATCGAGGGCAAACATAGATTCTTAAAATTTAACCTATCAACATAGTGTAGTATCAATATAATGCTTTTTTTATTGTTTTTATTGGGTTCAATACATTAGGTTTTTTTTACATAATTTGATCAAGGATTGATACATTCTACATAGAATTTTAATAATCCTGCTTTATCTAAACATTACTGATTAAATGTTAGACTTACGTAATTGGCTGGATTATCTATTCTCTCTTTGTACACTGTTGACATAAGACCATG
>NW_020861239.1:0-620 GCF_000972845.2 Larimichthys crocea
TATAATAATTGCAAAACTTACTTCGTGGATTTCGTTTATTGCGGGTTATTTTTAGAACGTATCCCCCGCGATAAACGAGGGACCACTGTACATTTTTGAGTAACACCTATTGAGTATACTGAACACAAAATGGGATTAAAATAAAAGAGGAGACTCATGGGTACATGTAAACCCAATTTTCATTCAGATATCGTGAGATGAGGGAAACGGGGCCCCTTTTGAAAATGGCCATGCAACTTTTTTATTTACTTATTTTATTTTACTGATTCATTTATTTTTTGATGATACCAGCCTCTTTACTCTAGTTTCTACTCCTAGTGTAGGTTAAACACTGAACATGTGACAGGATGTCATTCACTATAAGATGAAACTTGAAAAAACGGGTTAGTGCTGCTGACCTGAACTCAAAACTTTAAATGTACTCTAAGCAAATGGGAGTGGCAACCTTGTAACAACCACTCTGCATGTTTGGATCACTACGTGGAGCCTTAACATTATTTTCTCCTTTACTCAACAATATGAATGTCATTTTAAACTCAACAGGAACGTTTGATGTGATCAGTGGTGATGATAATTCCCTAAAGATCATGTATGCATGTTTCTTCTTTATTCTTCAGACA
>NW_020861240.1:0-1152 GCF_000972845.2 Larimichthys crocea
GTTGTGTTGTGACATTTTGGCCTGTGTTAGGCTGCTGTTTATTACTCTGAGCTCTGGTTTAATGCACACCACACCACAGCAGCTGTGAGGGTTGTCTGTAGCAGCCATATCAGCTTCTGATATCATAAAGATCATCACAGTTCTTCGCTTCATCTTTATTGAACTTTGCGTTCACGTCTTTCTTGACTTTCTCTAAGCTCAAACTCTCTGCAGCCTGTTTTTATCTGCTATCATCAGATCTTCAACAACCTCATTCTTATCCGTCACACACTCACCATCCTCATCAGCACTGACGTCATCTTCACTGACTGATGGACCACAATGTAAGTTTATGGAAGCTCAGAAACTGTCAAACATTTGATTTCTGCACTTTCTGTGACTCCAACAATTATTCAACCATTTGGAAATTCATTCAGCCAAAAAATATAAAACATCAGTCAAAGATTTAAATTGAATATTTACAAAAAAACAGCATGAACAGTCAGTGAACTGACCTCAGAGTCTCCAGTTTACAGTTTGGACTCTCCAGTCCAGCACACAGCTTCTTCACTCCTGAATTCTTCAGGTTGTTCCAACTCAGGTCCAGCTCTGTCAGATGGGAGGGGTTGGACTTCAGAGCTGAGGCCACAACTTCACAGTGACTCTCTGAGAGTTCACAGCGAAAAAATCTGTGATGACACATAGATTACAAAATGTGTTATTATAGAAGAGGACACTTCATATTTACTTCATGCATTTGATGTCAGAACAGTTTGACATATTGTGCTTTGATGAACATTTGCTCTTCACAGCAGTGGTTCAGCTCATCTTATCTCACTGTGTTTGACATGAAACAATCATTCTCATCACTCTCTCATACCTGCAGACTTTTAATCTGTTTTGTTTGAGTCTTGCAGATGAACGGAGAGAAAATGGAGTTAGACTGAGACTTCCAAAATGACTTCAAGACAAGACGATGAAACACAATTTGAATTCATGAACAATAAAACGCACCATAGCTCAGGTCAACACACAGAGGATTAGAAGCAACAAGTCTGGATCAGACTTTTGGGGACACAGTTGCTGTTCAGATACTGGACAAACCAGATCTTCAAATGGACACTCAAACACAGTGAACACCACCACTACTGCTCTCACTGCCTCACTAAATCT
>NW_020861242.1:0-2801 GCF_000972845.2 Larimichthys crocea
TGTGTGTGTGTGTGTGTGTGTGTGTTTGTGCATATATAGAGAGCAAAACAGTTTGGTCTTGCCAGGCTCCCATATGTTATTATACAGCATATGTTCAACTTTACAACAGAACAATTGAGTTTTGTGGGTGTTGTAATGTCAGAAGCCTCTGTCAATCTGTAACTGACCTTACTTTAGCTTCAGGTGAACCACATGCTTTATATTTCTCCCTCTGATCAAAAGACAGAAAAATAACAGACTCATGTCTGATACAGACAATATAACGGCTCAGTTTAAATCTGACATAAACACTGGCAGTCGGCATGAGCATTGTGCAGAGCTGATATTAAATTTGGGGATGAGGTTCAGACATTCTTAGGATTTGTTAGTTCATTTGTTTTCATCGTTCTGATCATGTGTTTTTACTTTAAACTGTCTGCAGACAAAATTTACCCCAAAGGAGCAATGAAGGTATAATTCACTTCAATTCAGTCCATTTCAGTTCAGATCCAGATCATTCAATTGTATTTCTAGGAAACTGTTTGACGTTGTGTTCTCTGTTAGAGCTTCAGTAGCCTCTCCCTGCATGTCAAACATATGTGACTTTACTGCCCCTTGTTGATTGATGAACTATAAACTGTCTTTGTGTGTGTGTGTGTGTGTGTGTGTGTGTGTGTGTGTGTGTGTGTGTTGGAGATATATGGTAGCTCTTTGCTGCAAGTGTTTTATGGGTTGTTACACGCACAGTTACCTAAATCGCAGGGAAGTAGCAGTAAGAAAGACTACACATAAGGACACATAGTAAGAAGAAAAAGTATGGAGGCTTAAATGATCCTGTGTCAAACAAACACAGATGGATCTGTAACTGCTGCCTACATTACATGTATAGTTGCCATCTGTGTGTGGAATAGAATACTGTAGAGTATGTACAACAATATTCACAGGATCATGAACCGTGGAACGCATCTGAACAAGGGGGGGCCATAATTTCAAGTCATGCGGGGTTCCACTCCAACATTCACATACAACAGGCCAAGCCTATTTACACATAAACGCACAGATGAAACTATAGCAAACAACAAAGTACCTCCAGTCCAGTTCACAACCAAAACCCATCTTGCTGCCTTGAATCCAAATCAACATCATAGTCATTATCATCACATCATCATCTTTATTTTTCACAGCTAATGCAGCCAATGCATGTGCCGCCGTTGGCTCGCGACGACGCCCACACATGACACATGCACACTAATTTCATATCAAAATGCAGCAGTTAGTGGGAGTTTTTTATCGGCAGCAGTTGGTAAGAGTGAGTGAAGGTGTGTGGTGACTAGTATTGTTTGGCTCGTAAAAAACACAGATGCAACTTAGGCTTTTATTCATATAAAATAGTTTGCCCCCCCCCCCAAGGTTCTGTGGTCTATGCACAGGATCCCTCTGGCAAAGCAGAGTCTGTTGCGTGCAGCCACTTGAACTTGAAGCTCCACCTGTTGCTCCTCTGCATTGTAATTTGGTTTGAGGCCTTGAATATGTCTTTGTTGACTGTTATATTCACACTTACTCTAACCAATATTTTTGTGGCACAGGTGGAAGTTACACACCCATTCCAGCTTGAAAAATAATAACTGTAGCAGAAAAGCTGACCCTTCTCCTTTAATAGTGGCATTTGATGGTTGGACTTAAAGTCTGTGTGAAGGCAATTCCGAGAGTTCTTTCAAAATACATCAAATGTTGGAAAATAGTTGCTGAAAACATGTGAAAAGACTTTGAACGATACTGAAATGTGGAGTTAGAGGTTAAAACTGTTTTTTACCAGTTTCCACCAGTCTAGGCGGTCCTAAAGGGTGGCTCGATGACACCCTGAGGCCACCCTGAGCCACCACTGCACCCCTAGCAGAGAGATAGAGATTAATTAATCTGGCTCAGAGTGTTTCAGAAAGTCAAAGTTAGTCATGTAATTTTCTGAACACGTTTCAGTTGCTTCAAAATTTCTACTTGACTGCTCCCACGAGTGGGTGTGGCTTCAGCACATTCAGTGGACACGCCCCCACAGTGCTGGAGCTGAGAATTCATTTTTACCTGATTTTGACACCTAATTTCACAAACTTGTTGATATTTTTAATCATAAAAAATTGACTGTCTTCTTCTGTGTTTTCTCTGTGTTGTATTTAGCGGCATTTAACAATGTATTTGTTAATTGCAGACCATTTGCCTCACCCAGTCCTTCTTAGCATGAAGGAGTAACTACAGGGAAATAGTACAAACAAAAGAAAGTCTTCAGTATCAAAATACAGGATGCTGGATTGACCACATGAAACTTTATCAGGCACCTGAGAAACTGCATGAGCTATCTAATGTTATCTTGCTGCTGGCTTTGTAGGTTAACTTGATTAGATTGGTTAAATATTTTGAATATTTGTGTTTGTTTGCTTGACACACCTGTTTGCATGCTGGCTTTGCCATGCCTTTAAAAACAGTCTGGTAATTTATCATCTATGTTTCACTGCCACCATTTGCTGATTTTATGTGGGTAATTACCTCTTTAGATCTGGTTCCTCCAGATGCAGAGCTCTCATCCTGTTCCTCGGTTGTTGAAGATATCGATCCATATGACGGGGGTGGGGGAGATGGTGGTGGTGGGAAGGCATACGATGCATCATCGTGCTTGTGCTGGAGGGCCATCATTTCACTTTTTGCCTTGGCATACGCAGATGGAGCAGAGGGAGAAGGTTTACATGTGTCAGTAGCAAAACATTCTTTCCCTAACTTTGCTTCTGAACATTTAGGCATTCCTTTTCCTGCCTGTTGTCATTCCCTATGTT
>NW_020861243.1:0-2448 GCF_000972845.2 Larimichthys crocea
GACTACGTCCAGGTTTAAGACAGTGTTTAGCTGTTGCAGGTTTCGTGGATGTCTCAGCTCCGTCAGCTCTTTGGATGGATTCATGTCGTCTTTCGTCTGCTCTTAATCTCTCAGATGTTTCCCTCCATCCTCTCCTTCCTCTTTCACAGTTATCAGTCCCTCTTTTCTTTTTCACTGTCCTCTCTCGTCTCTCTTCTTATACGCTGACCTCTGGACGGGTGGACGGGTGGACGGGCCTCCTGGCGATCCTGCTGACATTTTGCTCGTCATTAAGTAAACAGTGTTTCTCTCTGCGAGGTGCTGCGCAAACACGGCCGCCGCCAAAGAAGAAAAAATATCTCTGGTCTCCGAAGCCAATTTCCTACAGCAGAGTTTTCCTCGAACATTCGCTCTGAAGTCCCCTCGCCTCACCCCTGCCCTCTGTGAGAAAGAAAGAGGTTTTTATGGGATGATTTATGGCGAGGGCGACTTTGATTGGCGGTTGTTATTTGTCAGTGTGGACAGACTTTGTGACTTTGACAGCTTGTTTGTTTCGGCTAACAGTCTGCACATGGATCAGCACATATTTGTTTGTGTGACAAAACATGGAGGCTGAAGGAAATCATGATCAGACGTGTGGCCGGAGACGTCAGGACCGATATTCATCACACACCTCAGAGACAATCAGAGCAACATCCAGCCACAAAACGACGCTTCAATACACAGCAGCAACTATTTCACTGAGGATTTAATGGTAAACTGGATCATATGTTAGTGGAGGAAATGTTTTCTGGTTTTTCCCTTGTGGCCTCCCGCTGCTTCCGCCTCAACTCTCTGAGTTACAAGTTTTTATGATGACAGATGAAGTAAACTGCGGACACTGTAAGGGCTGTTAGCTCATGTTAGCTCAGTCTGTTTACTTAGCTGTTACTCAGGTTACTCAGTCTGTTAGCTGCTTTAGCTTGCGGTTAGCTCTGTTAGCTCAGTACTTTTAGCTGCTGTTAGCTTGTTGGTTGAGTGCTGTTGCTCATGTTTAGCTCAATGTGTTAGCTCTGTGAGCTCATGTAGTCCAGTTTGTTAACTGCTGTTACTCATGTTAGCTCAATTTGTTAGCTGCGGTAGATCATGTTAGCTCCGTTGGTAGCTGCTGTTAGACTCATGTTCCGTCAGTCCTGTAGCTGCTGTTAGCTCAGGTTAGCTCAGCTGTTTGGTTTGTTAACTGCTGTTAGCTCATGTGAGCTCAGCTGTGAGCTGCTGGTAGCTCAGTCTGTTAGCTGCTGTTTAGCTCGGTCTGTTAGCTGCTTTAGCTCATGTTAGCTCAGTCTTTTAGCTCAGTTTGATTAGCCATGTTAGCTCAGTTTGTTAGCTCATGTTAGCTCAGTTTGTTAGCTGCTGTTTGACTTATGTTAGCGCGGTTTTATTAGCTGCTGTTTAGCTTCAGGTTAGCTCATAGGTTACTGCTGTTAGCTTCATGAGCTCAGTCTTTAGCTCATGTTGCGTCAGTTTTGTTAGCTGCGTGTTAGCTCATGTTAGAATCAATACCTAGTTAGCTGCTGTTAGCTAGTCTGTTGTCTGCTGTTAGCTGCTGTTAGCGCCATTTAGTCAGGCTGTTAGATGCTGTTAGCTCATCTGTATAGCTGCTGTTAGCTGCTGTTAGCTCATGTTAGCTCGTCGTTGCGCTGTTTTACATATTTCGTACGGTGACGATGCGTCTGTGACGTCCTGATTAAAAATATGCCTAACAATAATTTCAGGGAATCAGCGACGTGCACGGCGACTCGAGCGTTCGTCCTCTGATCGCGCAGGCGTCCGTTGGACGTCAAGGGTGTTTACAACAAGTGTCGTCTAGAACTGATTAGCTCGGAGTCGATGCTCTCGCCGCCGCACCTTTGATTTCGGCTCAAAACTGTTTCTGGGGAAAGCGAAGAGGCGCTGAGTCACAACAGGAAATCAGATAAACAACAGTCCAACGGCAGCCGGTGGGCCACCACACCCTGGCATCACGCAGGAAACCCTGCTGCCTCGTCTCACACACAACACACACAACACACACACACACACACACACACACACACCACACACCACACCACACGCCCTTGAAACGGCTCATTGTCCAGGTTTAAGTGTGTTTGCGAGCAGGGCCGATTACACCGCGATTGTCTTTTCTTGCATCTCCGCCCAGAATATATTAGACACGTGTTATCAAAACACTGGAACACACACACACACCACACACACACCATCATGATGCCATGAGGTCGTCCACCTGAACATTTTATTACATCCTACAGTGCGACTCGATTCACGTCATCAGACTGATGATTCCTGCGGCCATACATCGTAACCACACAGAAACCATCTACGGAGACCCGCATCTCGGGTTGCAAGGAAAACTAATTAGCAATTATCCACAAAATGATGAGCGTGGATGAAGTAGGAGCGACAGGCTCTGCCCGTGGTTACGACGGG
>NW_020861244.1:0-7502 GCF_000972845.2 Larimichthys crocea
TCCTCCCTCCCGAACCTCTGTGCCCTTGCGACGCTCTCTTTGGTGGTAGAACGAGCGCTGTGAGGCTGAGGTACACGGCTGGGCCTAACGAGACCGTGCACTATGTAGATGTCACTTCTCTGTATCCGTATGTCAACTGTAATTTTTCCTATGCGCTAGGTCACCCCACCATCATCCACAAAGACTTTGATCACCCTCAAAACTACTTTGGGTTCATCAAAGCCACCATCCACCCTCCTAGAAGGCTCTTGTTCCCCGTGTTACCTTACAAAACATCTAGAGGTAAATTGGTGTTCACCCTCTGTCGTAGCTGCGCTGAAATCAACAATCAGAGGGGTCCGTGTAGACACGACGAGCGGGCCAGAGCATTGACGGGAGTGTGGGTCAGCGTTGAAGTGAACAAGGCTCTTGAGGTTGGTTATAGGGTAGGTAAGATCATTGAAGTGTGGCACTTTGACAGGTGTAGCGACTCCATTTTTGTGGGCTACATGCACACCTTCCTGAAAGGTAAGCAGGAAGCTTCAGGCTACCCACCTGAGGCCGCTGATCAGGAAAGCAGAAAAAAGTACATCAGGGACTATGAGCTGCATCAAGGCGTGCGGCTAGACGCTGACAAGATTGAGGTGAACCCTGCAAAGAGACAGGTGGCTAAACTATGTCTCAACAGTTTCTGGGGAAAGTTTGCGCAGAGAAGCAATCTGCCTCAGACCGCCCTGGTCAGCGACCCTGAAGACTTTCTCCGCTTCATGTTTTCCGGTCAGTACAATGTGAAATACTTTAATTTTCTGAACTACAAGACCGCTATGATTCAGTGGAATTACCACAAGCAGTGCGTCGTGCCTCTAGGTAGAGCTAATAATGTGTTCATCGCTGCATTCACTACTGCTTATGCCCGTCTCAAGCTGTATAGTTATCTAGAGCAGGTGCAGGAAAATGTTCTCTACATGGATACTGACAGTCTGATATATGTGGTGAAAGAAGGGGGGGTGCCTCTGAAATTGGGGAATTATCTGGGGGATTTGACCGATGAGCTGGACGGTGACACCATTCAAGAATTTGCAGCCGCTGGTCCCAAAAGTTACGCCTACCAGACGAGACAAAAGAAAAAGGTAGTATTGCGTGTCAAAGGTATCACTCAGACTAGAGAATGCTGTGAGCAGGTCAACTTTGACAGCGTCAGAGAGCTGGTGGAGGGTTACCTTGAAGGCTCTCGAGGGGGCGCTATTGAGACCCCTCAGCATAACATCAGACGTAATAAAAAGCGCTTTCTCTTGAAAAATTGCACATTTCAAAAAAAGTTTAGAGTGGTGTATGACAAGAGACGTCTCTTTAGCGACGGCACAACTCTGCCTTTTGGCTACTGAAATAGGAGGAGAGAAACAAACAATCAGACAAACCAAAAAATAAAAAAATAAATAAAAATGTCACACCTTACTAACGTGGAGCAAGTTCATTTTGATCCCAGACTCGCAGCACCGTTTTCATGTATGATTGTGGGTCCCAGCGGGTGTGGGAAAACATATTTTGTAAAAAGTGTTATTGAAAATTGTGAACATGTAATAAATGGTGTACCTCCTATACTTCTTTTCAACCCATGTATGCTGAACTGCAAAAAATGAATAAAAAGATTAAGTTTGTTGAAGGACTGCCTGATTCTTTTGATGACACAGAGCTGTTTCCTCCTGATCAGAACCATTTGATTATTCTGGATGATGTTATTTTTCAAGCCTCCGACCATCCTGAAGCGGTCAAAATTTTTACTCAGTACAGACATCATAGAAATATGAGTGTGTTTATGTTGACGCAAAATGTATTTCACAGAGGTAAACACAGCCGTACCATGAGTTTGAACAGTAATTATCTGGTGTTGTTTAAAAACCCTCGGGACAAATTACAGATGAATATATTGGCGCATCAAATCTTCCCCTCCCAAAAAGCCTTCTTTTTAGAGAGTTTTGAAGACGCCACCAAAGACCCCCGCGGGTATTTATTGGTCGATCTCACACCTTCCTGTCCAGAACTGTACAGGCTGAGGACAGGTATACTGCCTCCACAGTGGCCGGTTGTATATGTTCCCAGAACAAAGTAAGTCTCATCAGCAGCAGCAGCAGCAGCAGCAGCAGCAGCAGCAGCACCATGTCGGCGCGTATAAGAAGAAATGCACCCTTATTAAAAGCTCTATACCACGCCACACCTCGTAAACGTAAAGACATTCTTGCCCACTCTTCCCTGGACTTTCTCCAAGCTCTGTGCGAGATTGCTTTGAATCTTTTAAAAGGCAACATTCCACTGTCTTCTCCTCAATACAAAAAACTGAAAAGCCGGAGAAAAATTATCAGACTGCTGGCTGATAAAAAGACGGCCTTAAATCAGAAACGCAGAACATTGATGAAACAGTCGGGAGGTTTTATTTTACCTCTGCTTTCGGCTGTGGTACCCATCCTCGGAAATCTTATAGGACAGGGGTTCTCAAAGTTTTGATGGGTGAGGGCCAATTTAGCAACCTAACACTGAGGTGAGGGCCACCAGCGGGGCAGGACAGGGGAGAAAAAAAGAAAAGCAAAAATAAATTCCATTTGTAATTATTTTAATGACCATATTGCACCTGTGCAGTTTCCATTGTTGCAATTAACACATTTTTAATAAACTCAGTTTTAGGCTAAACATGGCAAAAATCACTGGGGTTCTATAAGGCCTAACTCAAGGACTAAAAATTATTGTTTTCGCATATCCACGGTCACTTGCCTCTCGTGCCAGCAGTCGCCGCTTGCCTAGCAAAACTTACTGAGCTAGGGGAAAGATGGCTACGCCGCACGGTTGGATAGCCCCTGCGGAGGAATGTCGCTCATAAAAAGAAAGCGAGGATACCAAGACAAGTTTTATAGGTCTTGGGTTTGTGACAGCAATGGATAAAGTTTCGACTGAATGTATTTTTTGCCTTAATTACCGTAATAACTTGCCCGACAAATATTACTAAAAATTAAATGCATAATTAACTACTAAAATTATTACTGATTGTTCTGTGTTGTAGTGGAAGTATATTCGCTTTTATTTGACTTATTACTTTTGAAGAGCGTGTTTTATTACTGATTAGGCCTATCTGACGTGTATCTTGCGAAGCCTAATTTCAACAGTCTTTTTCTTATTGTCTGTTCTCTTTAAGCGGGCAATTTGGTAATAAAATCAAAAGAAAAAATGCCACCACTGATGTTCAATTATTTGTGTAACCGTTGGTGAATGGGGTCCACCCAAAGTAGTTTACAAGGGTAAAAATATGGTCCCTGAAAATACTTCACCCTCCCAATAACGGTTGGTGACCACTGTCCTGGAGATGTTATCTCCGTGGCGTGTGGCGCTTCTGATCAGCTGCCGCTACTGACGCGTTCCTTTGACATCCCCGTCCAATTTTATAGTCAACACACACCCCTGACGCACCCTTGCCCAGGTGAGCTCTGGCTCCCCCCTTTTCCCCCTTCCCCTCTTTGATATGGACACGAGGACGTTTAGCCATCCCTTCTTCTTGACTCTTATGGTTTTATCCGGACTTTGCCGTCCATTATATCCCGAAGCATCTACAGTGTTTGATCGGTGCAGCGCTGTTCTGACGGATATTGTTACCACGATGTCAGCTTCAACCACCTGCCACCAATGCGGTCAACACTGAGTTTATTACTCTGACATAGGCCTGCGGAGATCCTTTTCAAACGGACTGTTCGTCTCGTAGATGACACGATGTTGATAATAATATTCCGACTGATCCAGCACGTTGTGCGAGAATATCGACGCTGTATCAGAAATCGAAGCTCGGATGTTTTAACCATGAACTTGTTTTCTTTGCAATGTTTTAATCAGTGTTTACACCTGTGAATTATCTATTCATTATTCTATTGTTAATAACGTATCATATACAATGTCATGAAAATAACTCGCTGTAGATGAATGTGATCATAAAGCCTTGTGAGAAAAAACAATTTTTGTACGTTTACATTCATTAGGGAGAAAAGGGGATCCAGGGAAGATTTAAATCTTTTTTACGCCTTCCTACTTGGTGTTCTTATCGGAGTAATCCAGTGTGGGAGAGGGTTTCGTTTGCTTGTGGGAGCTGTTTGGCCTCTGGAGGAGCTTATTGTGGGTCTTCTTTCTTCTGCTTCAATCTCTTCTCTCTTCTTCTTCTTCTTCATTATTTGCCCCTCTCGCTCTGCTCCAGCGTGGGGAGGGGGTCATTACCCCTCGTTTTCAAAAACCGGGCCGGGTGCATCCCTTTTATGGCGACGCAATATGATCGCTGTAGCGCGAGGGTTGATTCAAACAAGAGGATAGGGGAATGTTTTGGGTCTGACAGGTAGTTGTAAAGAAACTCCTCCACGCCGTCTAGGTGGTGTGGCTTGGTGCTTTTTATAAGGGAGGCGAGAATGTGTTTAAAAACTCACATCATATGAGACCCTTTTTACGGTTGCCTTATAAATAAATTCACCTTTTTGACTTCCATCCGTGCGTTCTCTTGGTAATTGTTCTTATATGTACTCGCATTACTGTGCGGTCGCGCTGGGAAGGAGGCTTTTTATTACCTCACTCAGTGTGTCCATCCGGATCGGACCGCTCTGCTGGCAGCAAGAGGCTGATGCTACCACATGTAGGATTGAGTTGCCGTTGATTGACTCTTCTCTGGGCGCGTTGCAAAGTTTTTTAAATGTCTCCCGACGCTCTTTCTTTGAGACCGTGTGTTTTCTATCAGCGTGGATATTTCTGCAGCAAGGTCGTATTTTTTATTTATTTTCATAAGAACGCAGCCCCGGTCATTTATATCTCTCAGTCTTGTCGTCTAAATCAGCTTCGGCAGTGTTGTCTGATGGAGGACTTCAGGTTGAGTAGGCGGTTAACTGAGAGGTGCGTACGAAAACCTTTTTTGCGGACGTTTTCAGAGCCATTGTTTTTTTTAATTTATTCTTTTTTACCTTTCTTTCATCAACAAGTCCTCCCATAACATTGTTTTCTCAAAGTGCTGGCCCGCGGCCAATGGCGGCCCGCGAAAATATTTTATGGCGGCCCGCGATAACATCTCTGATAACATCTGTCAAATTGTTGTAAATTGTTAAAACTGTATTTTGCCTTTGAATAAATAAATTCCGTTTAGTTGAGTTGAGCGAGCATTACAGGCCTAAAGCGGGTATTCAGATGGTGTCTACATCACCATTCACACCTGGACCTAACTCCTTAGAAGGCCATCAAACGGAACAATTCATTGTAAGTGGAACGTGTGGTTGTGTGAAAGATGAGAGAGTATGAGATGGAGTGAGTCAGAACCAAGAGCGGGATCCGGGCACTCCTCGAGAAAAGAAAACGTCAATGTCAGTGACAGGCCGTCCTGGCCACATTTGCGCCCTGGGCGGGGCAATCGATACCTCATGGGTCGGGAAAAAGTGTGTTTTGCCTGATCTGCAAGCAGTCATTGCTGTGTGCACAAGGGACTTTAACATAAAACGCCATTACGATACCAAACATAAAGACATTACGTAGTGTTCAGTGTAGGATCGCACAGTACAACTGTGAGCTGCTTTAAAAGCGAACCACTGCACTGCCAGTCAGTATCGTCACGTTCTATTCGCAAGACGAGGAGATGGACCCGGAACATCGAGGATCGTGCGCTAATCGGAAACAGCACCATAAGCCCATTGAAAAACGGTTTAAGTTTGTAGACTAAGCTTACAAATTTATAGTGGTGACTACAGTAATGACAAGCTATTAATTACAGGCATGCTGATACAGAAGCAATCTTTCTAAAGACTATTCTAAATACATTTGTTACTGTTATGACTTTCCCAAATCGTCCGTTTGAGGGTAGAGAACCCCAGTGATTTTGGCATTTTGCCTAAAAACGGAGTTTATTAAAAAGTGTGTCAATTGCAACAATGGAAACTGCAACAGGTGCAATATGGTCATTAAAATATTACAAATGGATTATTTTTGCTTTTTCTTTTTTCTCCCCTGTCCTGCCCCGCGGTGGCCCTCACCTCAGTGTTAGGTGCTAAATTGGCCCTCACCCATCAAAACTTTGAGAACCCATGTCCTTAAGATTTGCCCGTAGGATGATGGTACGTGACAGCCGGATAAGCAGAGGATACTTAAAACCTGCCCGAATGTTTCATCAATGATTCGCGTTTTCGGAGTTTAAGGCCTGCTTTTTGATCGCCACAGTCCTGTATTTCATTTTTCCTACGTCTTTTCAGTTTTTTTGGATCATTGAGAAGAGACGAACAGTGGAATTTGGCCCTTTAAAAAGATTAAAGCCAATCCTCGCACGAGCTTGGTTTGAGAATTCCAGGGAATGAGTGGGCAAGAATGTGGCTTTACTTAATGTCTACGAAGGTTGTGGCGCTAGGTATAGAAGCTTTTATAAGGGCGCATTTCTGTCTTATACCGCGCCGAACATGTGATGCTGACTCCGCTCGCATTTTGTGTGCTGCTGAGCTGCTGCCATTTTGCTATTCTGCGGACTCCAGAATGAGACTTACTTTTTTCTGGGAACATATACAACCGGCCACTTGGAGGCAGTAAATACCTTCCTCAGCCTGTACAGTCTGGACAGAAGGTGTGAGATCGACCCAAAACTACCCCGGGGTCTTTGGTGGCGTCTTCAAAACCTATAAAAGAAGGCTTTTTGGGAGGGGAAGATTTGATGCGCCAATATATTCATCTGTAATTTTGCTCCGAGGGTTTTTAAACAACACCAGAATTACTGTTCAAATCATGGTACGCGTGTTTACCTCTGTGAAAACATTTGCGTCACATAAACACACTCATATTTCATTGATGTCTGAACTGAGTAAAAATTTTGACCGCTTCAGGATGGTCGGAGGCTTGAAAAATAACATCATCCAGAATAAGCAAATGGTTCTGATCAGGAGGAAACAGCTCTGTGTCATCAAAAGAATCAGGCAGTCCTTCAACAAACTTAATCTTATTCATTTTTTGCAGTTCAGCAACATGGGTGTGAAAAGAAGTATAGGAGGTACACCATTTATTACATGTTCACAATTTTCAATAACACTTTTTACAAAATATGTTTGCCCACACCCGCTGGGACCCACAATGCAATACATGAAAACGGTGCTGCGAGTCTGGGATCAAAATGAACTTGCTCCACTTAGTAAGGTGTGACATTTTTATTTATTTTTTTTTATTTTTTGTTTGTCTGATTGTTTGTTTTCTTCCCTCCTATTTCAGTAGCCAAAGGCGAGTTGTGCCGTCGCAAAGAGACGTCTCTTGTCATACACCACTCTAAACTTTTGAAATGTGCATTTTTCAAAGAGAAAGCGCTTTTTTATTACGTCTGTGATGTTATGCTGAGGGGTCTCAATAGCGCCCGCCCTCGAGAGCCTTCAAGGTACCCTCCACCAGCTCTCTGACGCTGTCAAAGTTGACCTGCTCAGCATTCTCTACTGCGTGATACCGTTGACACGCAAACTACCTTTTTTTTTGTTCGTCTGGGGTGCGTAACTTGT
>NW_020861245.1:0-653 GCF_000972845.2 Larimichthys crocea
TGGAATTTTCCATCCTTACGTTACACAGGGTCACGTGTGGGCCTTGAGGTCCTCGGCAGTACCAGTTGTTTGGCTTTGAGAACAGCATGTGCCAGCCTATCTCAACACTGTGGTGACCATAGTCGAAGGAACTGAATGTTGCCTTCCTAGACATAATGGATAGGTGTTTAGTATTTGTGGTGTTATCTGTAGGGGTTTAAAGTCTGACCACCAGCAGGAGTTGGGGAGAATGGGAGATTGACTCAGGCACTTCTGATGTACTTTAAGAGTTTCTCTAATTCTCCTTGGCCAACCGTCAATAAATATTACAGCATAGGACATCAGAGGCTTCTGAACACTTTCTTCTCTCCTGGCCTCACCACTGACCTTTGACTTCAGCAGTTTCTCCACAACATCACCCACTGTACAGTAAATTATTTTACCTTCTAGGAGGTGTTATAGATTACCAATAGCTAACTTAAATATGTACACAAGAAATCCTTTTTCCTATGTTCTGTCAAGTGAAAAATGTCTGGTAGGCACAAGATTTTATGTATCGTGTAGACTTGTGTATTGTGAGTTGTATTTTTGCACATGAAATACATTGTTAGACATTTTATGAAATGTCTAACAATGAAGCTGAAGGCAACTTTCCACACTGTTGACAATAAAGT
>NW_020861246.1:0-556 GCF_000972845.2 Larimichthys crocea
TCTGATCGTTGATATCAATGTCTTTTTTATTTATTTATGTGAGACATTTTATATAAGAAAAACTGAATGAACAACACATTTTTATAAATAATGTCTTTATGTTTTCAAACCTGAACACATCTGATTGGATTATGAATGGATTTTTACCAACATCATTTATTCTTTGTTCAGATTGTGGGACTGCAGTTTGTCAGAGATCAGCTGTGCTTCTCTGGCCTCAGCTCTGAAGTCCAACCCCTCCCATCTGACAGAGCTGGAGCTGAGCTTCAACAAGCTGCAGGATTCAGGAGTGAAGCTGCTCTGTGATTTTCTGAAGAGTCCACACTGCAGACTGAAGACTCTGAGGTCAGACACCATTTTTTACTTCTGTGCTGAGATTAATATGATGTGAAAGTTGTATTGACACTAAACCGCAGACATCAGGCTGATATTATACTGATCCACACTGAGTTTACTTGTTGAAGTAGAATTATTTCTTTGGTTTCTGTTGATTTCAACACACACACACACACACACACACACACACACACAGAATGGTTGTCTGAATGTTGTGCTG
>NW_020861247.1:0-719 GCF_000972845.2 Larimichthys crocea
ATATATGTATATAAATATGATAATAAAACACACGAGTGGACTCACCCTCCAGTCTATCCTCTCCAGTACAGACATCTGCGAAGCTCCAGCAACAGCAATCCCACTGAGACACAGCGAATGAGTGAAACCATGAAAGGTTTACGTTGCCGACTTCACCTGACTGCCCTGTACTGCGCATGCGCCGTAGTGTAATACACCTGAGTGGGATAAATCAAAACAACCCATCCATAGATTCCTCGCATAATATATATATAAAAAAAACACGTTTATCGTTTTATATGGCGCAGAGTGTGAAGAAAAATGGACGGAGGTGAGAGAAGGAGCGCACAAATGTATTAAAACATCACAAACATAAAATGTAAGATCAATATATAGAGTTAGACACATAACCAAGATAGCGTTATAGAGTTAATCTTATAATTACCTGCTATCGCTGAGTAAAAAAAAAAGAACAAACACACATACGACATGCAGGCTAAAGTTTAAAAAAAGGGGAAAAAAAAAAAAAAAAAAAGACATGAGGAAATTTTAAGATGAGGTAATTCCACCCCCAAAGCCACATCGCCGCAGGCTGACCAAAAGAATCCGTTTTCAAAAGCCACTGAAGCTTTTTAAGGCCTAAAATGGCTCATGTTATCTGATCTCCCAAATACTTTAGCTTAAACTAATGATCACATCAAAGTGTCTTCGCTATGTGGCTGAGAATGTAGCTCACATCT
>NW_020861248.1:0-9209 GCF_000972845.2 Larimichthys crocea
GGACTGTGTAATGCTTCGATTTGCACTGCTATTTAGTTGACTCTGAGTTTATTTTTTCTGTCGTACAAGTCCCTTTCACCTCTGCTTTGGTCATTGGCAGGTCCTGCTGTCAGGTCATGTGCCCTCCTACCCTGCGCACACTGGAACACTGTCTTGAATTATCTATTTAACTGGGAATGAGCCGTCTGAGCAAACCTTTCACTCTTGTCCTGATGATGCAGTTTGGCTGAACGCTTAACACGCTTTAATAGATGAGCCATGTATCATAAAGGCCATGTTAAAGTAACTACCCTCACGAGTGGCCTAAATTTTTCTGTTTAAAAGAGTGTGTATATTCCATTTTGCTATTTCTGTAAGGTCTGGATCTTTAATTGTGGTTTTTGTGGTTGGTTTGGAGTTTTAGGTTGTTTACTTGCCTTGGTTGTTGATTTATTCGACTGTTTAGTTTATATTATGTGGGTTTGTTTTACCTCTCTGCAGTTTATATATTGTCGGCCCCCAGGACAAAAACATGAATTTGAACAACAGCATTGAGCAGATTATTGTTCAATTCTTGTTGCTTTGGGCATTTGGGTAGTGATCTTTAGACAGTGTATACGTTGAAATTCAATTCCCTGATGTACTTCTTACATATATTTTACACACATACTGTTACGATAACTTTGTGAAAATATATTAAAGTATATCAGTACTTTATTGAGTATAATATTTAAACTTGCAGTGCTGATGTAAATAATGAGCTGAACAGTCAGTTTATTTCAGATATATTCAAATTCAATGACAGCAAAACTGCAGACATGAAAAAAAAGTATACATTATAGAGCATGTTTGCCATTTGTAATGTACATGTGCAAATATTTATATATTAATTTGTAAATATGACATACATCTCCATACACCGTGCATGCATCCGTGTGCATGTACTTCTCAATCTCAATAGGTCAATGAACAAACTAGTTGAAAGTGACAATGGAATAGTTGTTACATGAATCTGTTCTCCCACATACTGTTCTTAAGTAGTAGGTATAGAAGGAACACACACGAATGCACTCATACAAACACTCACAAAAGTTGAAGATGCAGACTGAAGTGCAGACTGAGTGTGTGATATGTTGGTGGCTCTCCTTCACTCTAAAGCACATCGGCCTCCTTGTTGCAGCCCTTCAGCCTCTGGAGAAAAGCCCTGCATTGTTCACTAACAGTAATGAGGTGGAGGGGAGCTGTTGAAGCGCTGAGAGCTGACAGCAGAGAGGCAGAAGGCAGGGATTAAATTCAACTCAGTGGCACACTGTGCTGGAAATACAGCAGGGATGGAGGAGGAGACAGGCAGAGCAGAGTGGAGATAGGAGAACAGGGGGAGGGCAGGTGTGACCAGAAAAAGACAGGGAGAGGTAGTTTAGAGTAAACTACCTGTGAAAATATGAATATTGAGTAGCAGTAGAAATACAGGATGATCTATCTTTAACTCAGCTTGGGTCTGCCCAAGGTTTCTGCCTGTTAAAAGTTTTTCCATGCCACTGTCACCAAGTGCTTGCTCATGGTGGAACTGTTAGTCTCTGTAAATAATATAAAGAGTACACTCAAAATATTTCGGGTACTTATGCATTTCAATTACATATAAAATTTCCATCCATTTGATTTACATGATTTTAATATTAATTAACTAACAAACTGTCACAATCCACTCCGGTCCCTACGCTTAGTAATTTTTTTATCTTTGGATTTCAATTTGCAACCTCCACTTTTATTGCTGTCTGCTCCTCAGTTTCAAATGCAGACCGAAACACATGACTTTTAATGTCTTGTACTCATAGTTCAGTGCAAGCAACAAAAATTTCAGCTTGAAGAGTAACTTTTTTTGAGAAATAACTGTTAAGGTGATGGAGTACCACATTCACAAGCAATGTTTTGTTGTTATAATAAGGAAGAATAAAGAAAAAATCTGGCATTATTTCATGTGTATTTTTGTATTTTCAAAATACAAAATACTTGTATTTTATCTTATACATTTTCTAGACCAGTATTTTGTTATTTTATTTTGATATTTTTTGACCAAGTATTGTATTTTGTATCAAAATTACTTATGATGTATTTGTGCCCAGCTCTGGCCGAACTTAAGCGATGTAGATCAGGCTTTATTCAACAACTGGGTGGGACTTAAGTTCGAGTGAGGAAGAGGAAGTCCCCTGGAAGTCAATCCTATGGCAGCATAACTAAGGATGACCTGAGCCAGCCCTAACTATCAGGCTTTATCAAAAAGGAAAGTCTTAAGTCCTCTTAAAAGTTGTTGACCCGTGTCCACATCTTGTTCCAATCTACTTTTGGAACTATAGGAAACCCAGCATCTGAGAACGCAGTGTAATGAATAATTTGAGACATTGATTTTATTTTACACTGATTTTTGTCTCTGATTTTTTTTCAATCTTAAAATAAATTCATCTTTTAAAATTCAAAAGTCTGATTTTGAATTCTGAAACAAATATAAGTATTAAAATTCATATTCAAACTCAGATGGCAGAGAAATACTTCCATAATTTTCTTTTTCTTTCTTTTCTTTTCAATTTAATTTTTTTATATAGAGCCATATCATACAAAAGTTATCTCATGACACTTTTCCTACAAAGCAGGTCTAGAACTTATAAAAGATTTTTGGCCAAAACTAGTGGCCAAACTAGTAACAATGTGCTTCCACTACACATTAGTGTAGTAGTAAGCAGGTTTATGTATTCGTGATTAATAAAGACATTTGTTTGTCCAAACCCAACAGAGAAAATTAATGCAGTCCTTTGAGTTTATTAGTACTATTACATAAATCCTATATTGCTACACAAGTTTGTGAACGGGCTTGTGTAGGACCAAAATGCAGCAAACAGCAGGGATACTTAGTAAAGTTCTTTATTGAGGAACTCACAGCAGGCGATATGGCAGGTGAGAGAGAGGGAATAAGTCCTGAGTTCAATCGAGAGTCTGTGGCGACGAACTGGAGCAGGGGGACAGACTGCCCGGGAAACCTCCAAACAGCCAGGGAAACAGGCAGACAGACACCAGAAAACACTGAGGCAGAACTCGTGTTCGGGGACGAAAAGCTGAGGTGATTACCAGGGCAGAGACAGACGAGCAGGTCAAAGGCAGGCAGGGTCGGCAACGGGAGATCAGTCCGGACCAAAGTGCTGGAAGACTTGCATGACGCGAAGAACAATCTGGCAAAGAGTGTCTGAGGTTGGTGCTTAAATACAGGGTTGATTACTGAAGAGGAGCAGTGTGGGAGGCGGGAGAAACCATGTGACTGATGAGGAGGCGGGGCTGACAGGTGATGGAAAGTTACTGGGTGCAGGTAAGAGGGAAAAGCAGGCAGGGACCAGAGTGGATTGTGACAGAACCCCCCCCCTCAAGGGACGTCTCCTGTACATCCCAAAATGATGGCACAAGTGCAGGGAGGCGGCCCCAGGAGGAACCTCCTCAATATTCCTCAGACCGGCGATGTCTCAAACGGGTGGGTGGAGGGGTTCTGGAGGAGGGACCCCTCGTCCTCAGATGAAGAGTCCATAGAGGACGATGGCGGGGTCACCTCGCTAGGGCGGGGATGGGTGGGGCACCAGAAGTGCTCAGGGGGTTTATCAGTGGACGGGCGGATCCTGGAGGGCTGTCCGGTGCTGCCGGTGGAAGTCAGTAATGATCTGGGGTCAAGGATGTGCTGACGGGGACCCACGACCTTCCTCTGGACCAATCCTCCTCGTCAAACCAGGTACTGGATGCCCCTCCCCACGCGACGAGAGCGGATAAGCGCCTCGCACCGTGTAGGCTGGGTCTCCATTGATAAGGCGAGGTTGCTGGAGGAGTCGGGGTAGCAGGATCAAGGGACTTCCAGAACCCGCTTGATTTTTGAGACATTGGAAGTGGGGTGTACTCGCATGACCTGGGAAGCTTGAGGCGGACTGCAGCAGGGTTTGATGACCTTCTGAATTTCGTAGGGGCCGATGAAACTTGGGTGCCAGTTTCTTCGAGTCGACCCGGAGTGGTAGGTTCCTGGGTTGACAACCACACCTTCTGTCCCCTTGGTATGCAGGAGCCGCGGTGCGGCGACGATTGGCCAAGCTGTGTAACGGCCCACCGACCGCAGGAGAGTGGATCTGGCCGGACCAGGTGGGCGACACCGGCGGATGAAAGCCTGTACAGAGGGGCAAGAAACCTCCCTCTCCTGGGCCGGAAATAAGGGTGGCTGGTATCCATAAGCACCACTGAACGGGGAGAGACAGTGGAGGAGCTGAGGAGTGTGTTATGGGCGATTTACCCAGAGCAACTGCTGTGACCAGGACGTGGGGTGACTGGAGACCATACACCGGAGAGAGCCACCTCCATCTCCTGGTTTTTTTCCGCTCCATCTGGCCTTTAGATTGAGGATGAACCCGGATGACAGGCTGGCCGTGGCCCCGATGAGAGGCAGAACTCTCTCCAAAAGACCGAGGGAGAACTGCGGTCCTCGGTCAGGACCCACATCGACTGAGGACCATGGAGCCAGATATGTGCTGGAGGACCAGTCAGCAGTCTTCATGGCTGAAGGGACTTGGGCAGGGGAATGAAGTGGGCCATCTTGCTTAAACCGGTCTACCCGGTAAGGATAGTGTGTGTCCTTGAGATGGTGGTAGACCGGTCACAAAGTCCAGCGATATGTGGGACCAGGGACGATGGGGAACTGGAGCGGGAGCAGGTGACCAGCAGGAGCCTGGTGGGAGGATTTGTTCTGGTTGCAGACAGGGCAGCCCTCTGACACCCCTGGGTGTCCAGGTCCAGGGAGTCCCACAGAACCGGCGCTGAAGAACCTCCTGGTCCTCTGGATCCCTGGATGGCAGGTGAGGTGCGTGTTTGGCCCACTGGAGCACCTCAGAACGGAGGTGGGCCGGGACGAAGCGCCTGGCCCTGGGACCTGGTTGCTCCTCCAGCGCCGTCCTAACTCTCTCCTCAACCCCCCATGTATGGCGGCGGCCAGCGAGCAGAGGGAAGAGTGGTGTCCGCTGCCGTGGAAACCTCTTCCTCTTCCTTCAGGAACTGGCGGGAGGGGCGTCAGGCTTAACGTTGCGGGTACCCGGGCGATAGGAGAGAGTGAAATTGAATCTGGTGAGAAAGAGGCCAGCGGGCCTGCCTGGAGTCGTCTTCTGGCTGGACCTGATGTATTCTAGTTCTTGTGTGTCCGTCCATACGAGAAATGGTTGTTCGGCCCCTCCAGCCAGTGACGCCACTCGTCCAGTGCCAATTTGGACCACCAGAAGCTCTCGATTCCAATGTCATTAGTCATTTCTGCGGGAGTCAGGCGTCGAGAGAAAAAGGGCAGGGGTGGGCTTCTGGTCATCAGTAGCCCGCTGAGCTGAGACAGGACAGCCCCACCCCGACCTCAGAGGCGTTACTTCCACCACGAACTGTCTCTGGGTCGGGATACGCAGGATAGGCACAGAGGTGAAGCGATTCTTGAGGGCGTCTGGAAGGATCTGTGGCGGCGGAGGACCAGCTGAAGGGGACTTTGGAGGAGGTGAGAGCTGTGAGAGGGGCTGCCACCGTGCTGTATCCCCGAATGAAACGACGGTAAAAATTGGCGAACCCAGGATCTTTGTAGCTGCTTCCGGGAGTCAGGAACAGGCAGGCGGGGCGCGGCAGAGACCTTGGCTGGATCCATCTGGATGCTCCCCTGCCGACAATGTATCCAAGAAAGGAGACTGATGGAGCATGGAACTCGCATTTCTCCGCCTTAACAAACAGCGAGTTTTCAGGAGCCGTTTGAGAACCCCCTGAACATGGTGGATGTGGTCCTCTGGTCTTGGAGAAAATAGAATATCATCCAAGTAGACGAAGACATGCTTGTTAAGCATGTCCCGGAGCACGTCGTTGACCAGAGCCTGGAAGACGGCGGGGGGTGTGAGGCCAAAAGCATCACCAGGTATTCATAGTGTCCAGTAGGTTGTGTTGAATGCTGTCTTCCCACTCCTCGCCCTCCTAATTCGCACAGGTGTAGGCGTTGCGGAGGTCCAGTTTGGTGAAGATGGTAGCCCCCTCCAGGAGTTCAAAGGCGAGACGAGATGAGGGGAGGGGGGATACCGTTCTTCACAGTTATGTCGTTGGGCCTCGGTAGTCTGCAGGGCCTCAATGATTGTCCTTCTTTTCGACAAAAAAGCAACCCGCTCCAGCAGGGAGGATGAGGGACGGATTATGCCAGCCGCCATGAGTCGTTAATGTGTCCTCCATGGCCTTCCTCTCTGGTGCAGACAGGGAGTATAGACGACCTCGGGGAGGACTGGTGCCGGGTAGAAGATCTATGGCACAGTCATAGGACGGTGAGGAGGCAAGAGGTCGCCTTCGCCTTTGCTGAAAACCTCCCTGAAATCGTGGTACTCGGCGGGGGACCCCCATCAGATCAGGAGCCAACGTGGTGCAGGGCCTGGACTGAGGAGCGGGAGGCCTGTTAAGAAAGACTTGGGACAGGGCGAGCTCCAGCCAGAAGGCTCCCGTCGCCCAGTTATTGGGGGTTGTGGCACCGGAGCCAGGGATATCCCAAAATGAGTGGGATACGCGGAGAGTCCAAGATGTGGAAACTGATAGTTTCGTGGTGTTGCCGGAGAGAGAACATCTGCATGGAACGTCTGATGAGTGACGGTCCCCAGCAGGTGACCGTCCAGGGCGTTGGCGGGGACAGGCTGAGGCAGCGGAACCCTTCTATCTCCAAACTGTGGGCCAGCTCTTCATTTATAATGGAGCGTCGGCGCCAGAGTCAATGAAGACGCAGGGAGTGGGGAGCCCCCTGGTAGCCAGCAGGCGACCATGGCAGAGGGGGCGTTTCTTGAGGGACAGTTCAGAGGTCGGATCCCCAGTACATCCCTCGCTACTGTGAGACCGGCTTTTGCTGGACACCTGGAGACTAAGTGTCCGTCTGTCACAGTACAGACATAGGTGGGTCTTTGACGACGCTGGCGTTCCTCTGGTGACAGAGTGGTTCTGCCAACCTGCATAGGTTCTGAACTCCCCTCTGAGGTTCAGGCCGGGAAGAGGATACCTCCGGTACTGCACGGAACTGGGAGGAAAGGATGCCCCCAACCGTCCTCGCCGTCTCTCCTCCCGCCTGGCCTGGAGCGTCGGCCACCGCCGTGTGAGTTCGATGAGCTCATCCAATGTGGCAGGGAGATCATATGACACCAGCTCATCCTTAACAAATCCCAAGCCCTGTAGGTAGGCGTCGCACTGGGCCTCGGTGTTCCATTTACTCTGGCGAGCCCTGGTGCGAAAGTCAATAGAGTAGTCAGCACGGAGCGATCCCCCTGGTGGAGGTTCAGGAGACCGCCCATAGCATCTGGACCCTGGGAAGGTGGCCACAAAACCTTCCGGAGCTCAGCAGCGAAGTCTCTGAAGGAGCTGCAAGCAGGAGTTTGACGTTCCCATTCAGCGGTTCCCCACAGGCGGCCCTCCCCGTGGGTGATTATGGTGAACGCCACTTTGGCCTCCTCAGAGGCGAATGTGTGTGGCTGCAGGGTGAACAGGATAGAGCAGTTCGTAATAAACGGATTACAGATCTCTGGGTTCCCCGCATAACGTTCCGGAGCCTCAACTCGGGGTTCAGAAACTGGACCAGGTGGCGTTGGTTGGAGTACGGCAGCAGGCGCTGTTGCAGGTAGGTTCTTGGCCCTATTCCGTGAGAGCACAGCCTGAGCTGCTGGATCTGTGAAGCTATGCCGCTAATGTCTGCTCCTGGTTAACGGCAGCCTGTGAGTGACAGTAGCCTGGTACCTCGGCTGCGGTGGAAGCAAGCATGCCTCGTGTCGTGCTAGAATGTTCTCCACCCTCTCCCGCGTGCTCTGGCGAAGAGGTGTGTGCTGGGTCCATGCTGTGGCCAGATTGTACTGAACGGGCTTGTGTTAGGACCCAATGCAGCACAACAGCAAGGGTACTTAGTAAAGTTCTTTATTGAGGAACTCACAGCAGGCGATATGGCCGTGAGGAGAGGGAATAAAGGCCACTCACACCGGGACGGCTGGAACGGAAGCGAACGGAAGCGAACGGTACCGCCGCGGTCAACCGTAGCAAAATAGAATCCAGTTCTAGTCCCAATGAGAGCACACCACCGGGCGCGGTTCAGACGCGGATCGAAGCGTCCCAGAGATCGGTCTCCGCGCCACGCGCGAGCTTTCCGCAAGACTTTCTATTCTTATCTTCCCGCGAGCCGCAGTGCTGAACCTCGTAAATTTCATACGAGCAAACTACTGCGCTACAAGACAGGAAATCCTGACAGATGACATCAACAAATACAAAACTTTAACTCCGCCCCCTTTCAAAATAAAACACAATACCTCAGTTCAGTAGTTTTACAACTGCACATGCAACGTTACGTCATGAACCGGTGCACCAGGTGATCAAAGTATCTCCTGATCCAAAGGGTTTGCAACGAGGAGACTATTGTTGATAGATGGAACAACACACAATCATTTAGAAGCACAACAGATTGCTTTTAAATATGCTCCACGTCGGAGTAGAAACATTCAGCGTTTGTGTTGTTTTTTCTTATAACACTGTTATCGGCGGGGTCTCGGGTATGGCCGATTTCTTCAGGGTGATCTCGTGTATCTCGCTTAGTGAATCACGGCGGCTCGCCCCGCTGCCGTTTCGCGGCTGCATCCGCGTTCCGGTGTGACTTGACACGGGCCAAGTACCGTCGCGCTTGCCCGTCTTCGCGTCTGTTCCGCGTAGTCGGGTGAGTCCGTGGTATAGTCCTGAATTTCATTCGAGAGAGTCATGTGGCCGACGAACTGGAGCAGGGGGATCAGATCTGCACGGGGAAAACCTCCAACCGCCAGGCAACAGGCCGACCCCACACCCTGACAACACTGAAGGCAGCACTCGTGGTTCCGGGGGCCGGAAAAGCTTTTGCGGTGATACCCACGGGCAGAGGGGCCCGCACGCGCATGGTCCAAGGCCTGCCGGGTCGTTGGCATACGGGCTGCTCCGTCCGGCTCACAGTGCTTGGCTCTAGACTTGCATTGATAGCGTCCGCCCCCTGTCTGCCCCGCGTGTCTGGCGGTTTGGTGGTCTTCCCTCCCGGGTTGCTTATTGCCGAGGAAGCATGGTGTGTGGATTGTGCGGGAGATTCAGATGAAACCATGGTGGAGGATTTGAGGAGGCTGACAGGTGAGTGGAAAAGGTACTGGGTGCATGGTACAGAGGGAAAAGCAGCA
>NW_020861249.1:0-785 GCF_000972845.2 Larimichthys crocea
GTAACTTCATTGTATGTTTGCCGTGGGCTCTTGTCACTGCATGTCATGGGGAGGCACAAAATAACCTATATAAAGGCTTGTCCGGCATAGGTCGGGAGGGTCTCTCATCATTCGGCCAGGAGCTCTCCAAGTAACGTTTTACTTGTACGATACTGAACTTGTTGTAATAAACTTGTTATACAACTAAGACGGTGTCGGCGGAACTTCTCTTCAAACATCAGCATCACCACCGAAAATACACTACAAGTCCATTTACTAGGAAACAACCACTATGCTGTTGTTGTCCCAAGTAGACTTCCGGAAAACAGATCCCTGCATAACATCCAGTCTACCTCCACCTTCATTTCCATCCCGCTCCCCCCAAAACAGCTCATTATGATCACTATATGCAGAAATATTTTAGATACTCTGTAAAGAATACAGTCTTAAAAACATTCCCCATTATCAAATTCCCCTACTTATCAAATCAAATCAAATCAAATCAATTTTATTTGTATAGCCCAAAGTCACAAGGAAAAACTTGCCCACAAAAAACCCTTTTAACAGGGAAAAAATGTGGAAGAAACCTCAGGAAGAGCCACAGAGGAGGGATCCCTCTCCCAGGACGGACAGACATGCAATGGATGTCATGTGTACAGGACAAATCAACACAAACATATTGTACAATTACAATGACTGATAAAATGACAATGAATTACAATGAATGATAAAATGACCACAGTAGCAGATATGGTAGTAATAATTACAGTAATAATATGCAGAGTGGACGTCGTGCAGGATCACAG
>NW_020861250.1:0-22547 GCF_000972845.2 Larimichthys crocea
ACAGTGAAGCTTATTTTGCAAAAATTAGGCATTAAGCAACGTTTTGGAGCGGTGTATCATCCACAAAGTCAAGGTATTTGTGAAAGAATGAATGGAGTTCTTAAAAACCGTCTCATTAAGATCTGTCAACATACGGGGCTCAATTGGATTGAAGGGCTCCCATTAGCATTGATGGCTTGCAGATCCAGTGAGCTTCGTGAGTTGCATATGACACCATTTGAGTTAGCTGTAGGTCGCTGCATGACCACACCTAGCTTGCGCACTAGCGGGAAGGGCCCAAGCCTATCTCTGCTGGAAGACAATATGAAAGCTTATGTCAAATACATGTCTAACCTCCAAAGGAGTATTTCTGCTTATGTCACCCAAAAACAGGAGCAGACCAAGAAAGAGGAACACAGAGGTGCCACCATCCTACCAGGGGATAAAGTGTTCGTGAAAGTGTTCCGCAGGAAGTGGTTTCACCCTCGTCGAGAAGGACCATTCCAAGTCCTTCGCAGCACAGGAACTGCAGTTCAGGTAGAGGGATCACCTACCTGGTTCCACGTCAACCACTGCATCAAAGCACCAGAGGATAACGAAGGCGATGGAGAACAGCCACGAGACACAGAGAGCGGTGACGATCCGGAGGAGGAACAGAGGCATAACGACGATGATGGAAGTAATGTTGATCATGCATCTGCTTCAATGGGCGCCGAGGGCCATGCTTGCTTCGACACCATCGACTTCCAGCATGCTCCAGAACCAACGGAGCCACAACAAGGGAGAAAATCAACCCCAGATCAACCAGTCGAACCAAGAAGCCCCAGACCGGTTCGGGAGATCCGAGTCCCGATTCGGTTCAAAGACTACAGTTAAAGGAGAAATCGGGAGCTCCATCTTGCTTCCGTGTAGCTGCCCAATAGGAGCCTAAGGAATTTTGTTACCCGATCATTTCTATCTTTCAAAGCAGACTTCGATCTGGCTCTATGGCAAAAAGAGGGAGCAGCAGTGGCCATAGTAGGAGAACAGCTGGAAGAAGCTAGCTCACCAAGGAATTTTGTCACCCTATCATTTCTATCTTTCTCTCACCCCTCTATCTTCTATCTTAATGGCCGAGGCAGTAATGAAGACTGACCTCCAACAGTGGGGTCAAGTGCTAGTAACCTCTGACTACCAGGTAAAAGGGTAAATCAAGCAACGAAGACAATCGTTTCAAGGAGTTGTTCCTTTGGATTTAAGGACAATGAACTGTTCAAGTGAGGTTCTAAGACTACCTCAATGCCTGCATATGGATGTTGTTTTATGTAAGATGTATTTCAAGGGTTCTTACATGACAATGATAGTCTATCAAAGCTAAGGATAAAAGAAAAAAGGAGTTTGACATTATATTGCATGTTTGTATTATTTTATTAATGCATATGTGTCTGATTAGAGTTTTTCCTGATAATTGAATGAAGCTAAGGTTAAAAGTCCAAGTGGGTTTTTGAGTATTATAGGAAATGATGATTATATTGCACCAATGATTCACGGTTGATATTTAGCTTTAATTGGTCGTTTACTGCAAAGCTTGAACTAGTGAGTATGCGTAAGCTGTTATAACGACGATATTTATTCATCACTTATGTTCACTTTTAATAGATGTTTGATTAGCAGCTAAGGTTAAAGTTGAAAGTTTCTTATGCATATGTTATACATTTATAGTGGGTTTTTCAGTTGTGGAAGCCTGACGGCTTCCAAGGGGGGATATGTGGTATATTTTTGAGTCTGCTTTATTTGAACTTATAGGAATTCGCAGAGTAAACAGATGTCTTAAGTAAAATTGGGGAAAGCTTTTAGCACCATAGAATTGCGATTGGCTGTCATCTTAATATCAACTTTTTCGTATGCCTCCCCATTTAAGGTATACATGGTAAGATTGCTGTAAGCCCTGGAGATGACAAGATCCAGGCTTGCACCACTGGTCATCATTACCAAATACGGAAGAATGTATGGTGAAACGTTCATAACATTAATATGTAATCGCTTCATTTGCATATTAGTATATAGCAGGGCAACGCCTTAACACAGGGAGAATCGGGGCTGCAATCTGACCATAGGGACCTCAGCAGTCTTTAATCTGACCTCAAGGATTCTCTTCATGCACTCAGAGTATGTAATGGCTTTAATAAAAAAAAGGCATTCCTTAAGAAGAAGCCTCGAGTTCTGCTTATTCTTTTTCACTCAAACAAGCACGAAGAGAGTCGTCAATACACGACAGGTGTCTGCACCAGAATCAATCTTAAAGTTGACTGCAGTCTTACACATCACTACAGTGGCACGTCATGGTGGCTCTGTGTCGGTGATGACTTCATCCACTGTACTCTGATTGTCTCATTTACAGAGCCTAAGAACAAGCTGTCGATCTCCTCAGTCACTTCATGAATTTGTTTTGTTCTACATTTGACAGCAAAATGGCCAATTTTGTGGCATTTGTTACATTCTTTATCTTTTGCTGGGCACTGGTCTCTGTTATGAGTGCGTCCGCATCTGCCACATTTTTTTCTGTTTTGCCCGCCAGTAGCCCCTTTGTTTTTTCACTTACTTTTAAATGGCTTTGTCTTCACTTCATCGATGTGTCCTGTCGCACCAGTCTCACTGTTCTGGAGCTTTACTAACTCAGAATGCCTGGCTATTTCCACGGCTTTTTTCAATGTGAGATCACTGGTCATTTGCAGTTTGAGTGAAAGATCTTTGTCTCTGATTCCTATGACG
The DNA here is from genome assembly GCF_000972845.2 of Larimichthys crocea. Classification (NCBI taxonomy): domain Eukaryota; kingdom Metazoa; phylum Chordata; class Actinopteri; family Sciaenidae; genus Larimichthys; species Larimichthys crocea. The sequence goes on from NW_020861250.1 coordinate 2,731, forward strand.
AGTCTGTCACGTATCTCCTCTTCTTTCTCACGAAAATCACAGTGAGCAGCTAGATCGTACAGGTGCCGTATGTATTGTTCAATTGACTCTTCTGCTGCTTCGGTCCGCGAGTGGAAACGCGCTTTCTCAAAAATCAGGTTTCGCTTCGGCACAAAGTGCTCCTCAAAAGGGCACAATACCCAGTCAAAATCTTCAGCACCTTCATCCTCCGTCAGGTTAAACGACTTGTACACTTGTTCTGCTTCTGGGCCCATGGAGTATATCAGCGCACTCACTTGGATGTCGGCCGACTCATTAGCTAGCTTAGTGGCTACTCGATACCTCAGAAAGCGTTGCTTCCAGTTCGGCCATTCCTCCGGCTTGGCAAAATCAAACTGCTCCAGTGCCGGGAACTTCGCCATCACCAGCTGCTAATCTCCAACAAAGTGCTCCAGAGAGAACCACGTTCACTTCTGACACCATGTGATATGTGAGTTTTACATATCTCAAAGATAGACGGCATACAGTCACAGTAAACATTCCCGTAGCGCCCTCTACTGGCTACTCTGGGAGCGTGCTCATATAAACACAAGGCTGACTTACGCCACAATTATCACAATAATCCATGTCCAAGAGTCCATTTCCCCAGATAAGATGGGTTTTATCCGTTATTTGCCACTATATACACGCTCTGACCTCCTCGAGCTTTTATTTTGGTACTTCCGGTTACCGGCATTTGAATTTGCATATTAGCTAAATATTTAGTTTCATCCGAAACATTTAGCTTCAACATTTATATTTATATTTAGCATTTAGATTTTACATTTAACATTTAGGTGTAACATTTGGATTTAAATATTTAAAATATCTTCACAAATATTGTTTTAAATGTGCAAAAAAGTTACTCTCAAAAATTCAAACCAGTTTTTTAAACGTTGTTTAAAGCTAAATGTGACAAAATGTTGCTGTTATTTTCAGGCGAGCCGCTTTACAAACACCCCATATCTGCTGGCTTCCAACGCCATACTGCCCCTAGTTCTGGAAAATGTTACGCTGATGTCGAACCAAATATACCCCTGAAATACTAAACATGAAACAAAAATGTGATCATACATTTTGTTGTATGTCACAGTTAGCTGTGTTTCAAAAATGAAGAGACTAATGGTTCATGGTTCAATGGTTCAATGTCACACAACTTTATTTTATTTATTTAATAAATAATTTAAACTAAAATCAGGAACAGAAACCAACAATGCGCCAAAGGCGGTGCAGAGGGGAAAATTAAATGTTCTAGTTATGAGTTATAATTGTGAACAGCTGTTAAATTCAAAATTCATCATCATGAAGTAAATAATTATTTGTACATTGAGACAAGCGTACGCACAGGTGTCCGCTGCGTTCGCACGTGGCACGGCACGAATGACCCTTGGCTATCTTATTTCTACAAACACTACACAGTGTGTGCCTGTACGCTCATGTAGAATTGTACTTACTGTAACAGTCACGCGTGGTCTTCATGTCATGTATTTCAGGCGTAGTTCACCTGTCACGCACCCATCACGTAGGCGTCTGCGTGACGCCTGTCTGTCCATTGAAAGTAAATGGAATTTACAGGCACAAGTTAGACGTTTGATGTCATCGCATAGGTGCTGTACACACGTTTTTAGTATAGCGTGCTGGCATAAAATGCCCCCCATATGAAACTCATATATCACCAGTCACCCTTCATTATTTGGTGTACTCACAATATGCGTGCCTGTACGCATGCATATTTTCCAGTCTTTATGCAGGTGTAGGCGACGCGGTTTAGGCGTTTTAGTATAGTGTGCTGGCATAAAATGCCCCTCATAGTGTGGGTGTGTGTGTGTGTGTGCTGAACATTAAGGTGTGTTCTGTACCAGCCAAGGACGTTAACCTCTGCACTCCGAAGTTTTATTATAATGCCGTATAGCACAGCAGAAAATAAACACAATTTTCTTGAAAAAAAAACAAAACAATATGGACAATTTTTAGAGTGCTTGCAACACCTTCACTGCATCACATGACAAAATAAGAATAAAGTCTCTGCAAGTTGAGAAAGAAAGAAACTGAAAACCAAAACTGATAGTGGAATGTCCCTCACCCACTGGTAATATTGTTTGCACTTCACAGACCTTTCTGTATTCAAAGGGCCCCTGTGTTGGAAACTTACTGCAGAAGTTTCCAGCTGGAAGCCCTGGACAGTGATCCGCACTGTGTCTCCCACCCTGGCCTTACTGGGGGTCATGGACAGCTTGGGTCCTCTGGGAGCAGCTGATAGAAAAGCAAAATACCATGTTGGACTGCTGTTGTACAGTATGACAACTTTCAAATGTCTAAATATGAAATCACAATAGTATGCATTTACCTACACGTGACCAGTCATATTTCTAGGTTGTACCAACTTGCCCAGTGAACTTTGTTCATGTAACTGTAGTACAAACCACCTGTCTTGAAGTGTTTTTGATCAGGTTTTGTCCTTTAATGTCCACATAAAACAAATTTCGAGGAGTGCATTCTTCCACTTACGTAACACAGCCAAAATCAGACGCATTGTGTCTCTGCGGATGCAGAAAAACTAGTCCACACATTTGTTACTTCTAGGCTGGACTATTGTAACTCTTTGTTATCAGGCTGCTCTAATAAGTCTCTTAGGACTTTGCAGTTAATTTAGAATGCCGCTGTGGAGCCAGAGCTTTCAGCTATCAAGCTCCTCCATCTTCTGTTTAACAAACTACCATCCTGGGTTCGGGAGGCAGACACGGTCAACAATTTTTAGAGTAGACTTTTCCTCTTTGATAGAGCTTATAGATAGGGCTGGTGCCCAGGCCAGATGCAGTCATATCTCCCTTTACTGAAATCTCTCTCTCTCTCTCTCTCTCTCTCTCTCTCTCTCTCTCCATCACCACCACCATCTGTAAACATACATGTCTCATTAATGCATATTAATGCATGTTACTAACTAAACAGTTTCTGTGCTCTATCGTCCAGCAGGTTCTCATGGATCATGGCTGCTGCTGTGGTCCTGCATGATGTCTACTATATATATAAATTCTGTCATTATTGCTACCATATCTCCATTACAGTTTATAGTTAGTTAAGGATTTGTTGCTGCTGTGCATCTCTGTCTCTCTATCACAGGCTCCATTGCTACTGTAATCATTTTATCATTCATTGTAATTCATTGTCATTTTATCATTTATTGTAATTGTACAATATGCCTCTGTTGATTTGTTCTGTAGACGTGACATCTATTTCACGTATGTCCATCCTGGGAGAGGAGTCCCTCCTCTGTGGCTCTTCCTGAGGTTTCTTCCACCGTTTTTCCCTGTTAAAATTTTTCTCTACTCGAACTGAGGGTCTAAGGACAGAGGGTGTCACTCCCTGTACAGATTGAAAAGCCCTCCGAGGCAAATATATTATATTTTGTGACTTTGGACTATACAAATTTGATTTGATTTGATCTGATTTAAAGTAATTCATTTAGTGGCTTGAATCGTTAATTCCTATGTCTAACTTAAGAAGTATTCTACATTTCTTTTGTTACTATAACCAAGTGGTTTTGAACAATTATGCTGAAAATTATTTTTGACATTTTCCCAGTCCCAAATTCAGAGAGCCCTGGGCAACCCTCCTGGAACAACCTTAAATCCACAGTCAACTTAATATGTTAAGATGTGTGATAACTAACAAAAATCTGTTCAGTAAATAACAAAAATCAAACATTTTTATAGCACTACACCAGGAGTGTGTCTGACTCCCCTTGCACGACCTGCATGTCAGCTCAGCTAGAGTGTGTTGGAGCATGACTCACCCAGTGTGACCTCTGCCTGCATGGGCATGGACAGAGCTGGGTGGCTGACCTCACAGCTGAACAGAGCTTCGTTGTCCAGCTGGGGGTTGAGGCTCCAGGTCAGAATGGCTCTCACCTCCATGGTGCCATCACCTGCTGCCTGCTGCTGGTGCTGGAAGTAGTACAGTGGGTCACTGCTCTGGACCCAGCGGGGAAACTCCCGACTCACAACTGTCTCAGGGATCACCTCAGTGGTTGGCTTGGGGTCTGACTTGGACCCTTGCTCTTGTCCCTGTTCCTGTCCATCTTGTCCCAATTGAGCCAGCTTTCCCTCTTGTTCCAGTAGAGACAGGGATTTCTGGAGTTTGGTGTCATCAGTGTCTCGACTGATTAGAACCTGGGTTCTCCGAAGCCCCTGGCTCCTGCCCCTGCTCTTTTCTTGACTTGGATTCTTGCTTTGAACTTCCAAAGAGGAGGAAGACTGGGCAGTTGGCACCACATCAATAAGCTCACCATCCCGCTTAAAGTACACCTAAAAGATAGACAAAGGTAGGTGAGCTCATCAGGAACAGTGGAAGCGCTTCATATTTTAATCCTGACACTTTTCTCTCGACATAGAACCATTAGAAATCACAGCTGGCTGTGCGCTCTTACAGGCTTAAGGAGCAGGACAACTATTTATTGAGTTAAGACAGACTTGCTTATTCAAAATATTTTTATCCGTTCAAAGATTTTTATTCACTGATTGTGATTTTTTTTTTTTGGAGCCAAGCATTCACATAACTTTTAGTTTAAATGTTAATTAGACTATTTACTTAATATCTTATTAAGAATATTGTGTATTTTGACTTGATAGTGCCCCCCACACAGAGACTGATATCCTTTGATGTCAGTGCTGCTCGTAAGTTCTATGTTAGCTCCAGGCAAGCCACTTAGACACTTCATGTGTTAATGTCACAGATGAAGCACTGCTGTGAAAGAAAATCTTTGAAAGTATTAGGACATCATGCTAAGGAAAAATATCACATTCATGGCAGCATGAACAATGAGCATTCACAAGAAAAAAGCTTATCACTGGACTGACTATGAAAAGAGGAGTAGAAGTATAAAAATATTTTAAAAACCATACAAACTAACCTACATATTATGTAGGGCAGTTGCCTATTAACGTCTTTTAATTTTCCTGTGATAAGGGCATAAGGAGTTGTTAACACGTGTGAATGTGCAATAAACGACGGTGTGGTCCGAGCCGCAAATACAACAACCGTGTCCGACATGTCCCTCCTCTACACCCCCCAAACACAACACAACGCAGAGTCCCTGGGTGGAGTAGCCGGGTTACAATTACAAGTATACAATCTTAAGGATACAGACACAGAAATAAAATTAAAAAAAATAAAAATACAATCGAATTTCAAAAACAGTACAGCTGAATCACTACTGTATTTATAGATACATGTTTGTCACTATACAGCATACAGCTCAATTCTGCTTTCTTTCTTATTTATTGCTCAGTATTGCTCTCTGACCAGAGAGACACCCATCAAGATTTTTTTTCCTGACTGGTATTTAACAAAGATTTGCCCTAATCTGCCCCTGATTGGCTTTTTTTCATTTCCTTCGTTGGTTTGGTTTAGGTTAGATATGTTTGTCTCATTCAGGACAAGTGAAGTTACTCTTAACTGGACTTCTGTTTTATTAATCACACAGCTGCCCTCCAAACATACAAACAAAGAGGTCATAGAGGGAAAAAAAAACAGAGATGTAGCTGCAGGAGTTTGAAATGATTTGTTTTTCATAATCATGAATGGATAATAAAGCTTTCCTTCCTACCACACAAGGCAGTGACAAACATTTGATTTTGGAGTCCTCAAAAGATCTCACCATGGGAGCTGGCTTTGCCCCTGTAACAATGCAAACCAGAGTGAAGTTCTGGGCCTCATAGCGGCTGAAAGGAGCCGGGCTGTTGGCTGCCACTACAGAGATGGACTTGGGAGGTACTGCAGAGAAAATATACAGGGAACTCAAACATGGAAGTGATTTTTTGAAAGAAAATACATAGTGATGAGTCAGTGTGATGGTAATAAACTTCAATGAAATCATGAAACGAACAGGATGAATCCTAATGAGTTTGCTAACTTTACATAGATATGGTCTTTAAAATTCACGAGACAACCTCGGAAAAGAATACTTGCCTATGACAGTGAGAATGATGCTGCCAGAGGCTAGGATCACTTTATCTCTGGAACTTCTGTCATAGATCCCCACATGGCACTCATACAAGCCATCATCCTCCACCTGAACCTCAGGAAGCCTGTTCATACACATGGTTACAAAGGTTATTCAGGGTGTTTTGAGACTTACTTACTTCAGTTCTTCAGATTATATAGTAAAAAAAAGTTCAAAACCTCACTTCCCCTACCACTACTTTGTCAAGAAGTTGCTACACATGTGAATGTTCCCCAAACGTTTCGATCATTATCACAATGTAACACAACTCATACAGTAGTAGTAACCCTTCTTACCGTACAGTTGACTGGTAGACAAGGTCCTCTCGTCTGCGGTTGTCCTCCAAGTGGGAGTAGCTGGTATTGTACACGGCATCATAGGTAAAAATCTTCTGCTTGGCATCGCCTCCTTCAATCACCTGAGAGGGGGGTACATTTGCATCACTGAGTTTAAATAACTGTACATAAAAATATTCTGTATGTATGATGTATTCTTTATGGATAAGAATCTAAAAACTGGATGTCAATAGTATTTGATTCCAATTTACCAAGCAAGTACAGTACACTTAAATAGTTCTGTTTCTTTCTGGTTTTCTTCTGCACTGTGTGGCACATGGCATTGATGTATCCGTGCCCATGGCCAAGTAGCCCTATAGACAATACAATGGGAAGTTTTACCAATACTAAACCTTTTTGTTTTACAGTATAAATTCATAATTAAAAGAACTGCATATGCAGTTGGAATTGTCCTGTCAACAAGATGGTTATAACAGCACTACCTCTACCAAGAAGGGTAAGTATATTTTTATATTATGTAACTTAGATCAGAAAGTAGTCTCGTATGTGAAATGTGAGATATTTCATCATTAATTCATTAAAGTCTTCACTTGTATTATTAGAACTGTGGTAATCGGGTAGGTTGAAAGAATAGACCTCCCTGTATTTGACATCAGTTAATGAATTCTGTGAGATAGTTGGTGAAGATGAAAACATTGCTATTTATAATAGACACATGATGGTTTTTTGTGTCAAAATTTGAGAGCCATAATACAATACCATTATTTGTAGAACAACTAACCATCTGTATACAGCTTACTTAATAAAAAACATGCTTTAGTGCTAATTATATCTACAACAAACAATTACCCCAGAATATTAATTTGATTAAAAATAAATTTTTTGGTCTATGAAAATGTCAAAAAGTGGTGAAAAGTTAACAAAGCAAATGATTTGTTTTTGGAGATCAACAGTCCGAAAATCAAAGATATTAGTTTACATCACATGAGACTGAGAGGCTCAAATAGTGTTTTATGAAAACACAAATAATCATAATACTAGTAATAAATGGTCTGGAAAACTATTAATTCATCTAACCGTGATAGTTTGCTCACTCATTTTCAAACTTCCAGATAAAAACAAACTTAAAATTCTAATAATAATTAGAGGCTGATGTTGTGGCCTCTAATCTTCACTTCATTCAAATATCCTGGTCCACACCAAAGGCGTTTCTGGTCCTTTCCATGAATTAGGTATTAGTCATTAGTGCGCACTAAACATTAAAGTGAAAGCACAAATTATGAAATGGTGCACACAAATTATTCACAACAGAGCAGAAATGATTCAATTATGTCCATCTTAATTACCTTTTTCTGGGCTCCACAGATTATCAAAATAGTTGGTGTACATGCTAAATTATCCGCTTAACATTTTTGTGTTGGCATTGTCTCTCTGAGCATGTTAGCAGGCTAACATTGGGAATTAGCTTAAAGCACTGCCGTGTACTGTCAGGCTGCTAGATCAACTTTAAGTCTGGATTGTGTCTACAAACAGCAGTTGAACAGTGGATGATGTATTGAGTTTGCAGAAGTAACAAAAGAGAGACACATAAACTATAAAAAGGAGTCCTAAGCGGACACTTCTTTCTTTATCGGCGGTCACAAGTCAAAATGAATCTTTAACAATTTATTGTATTTTATAAACTTATTATTTGTCTTTATGCCAAGTCCTGATTTGAAAAGTAACTATAGTCATCTGTAACTCTAATTTCATAATATAACACATAAACATAACATAACTTAATAAATATAACACAAAATGAAAATTAGTACAAATACTTGGTTTGAAGTATAGTACTTGAGGAAGTTTCATCAACCATGTATAGAATGCATTGCATTAAGTTTACCTGTGTGCTCACCCGAAACCACACAATCTCTTGGAGGATTCCGTCTGTTTGGAAGTTGCACTTGAGTGTTACTGTGTCTCCAATGACAACATGAGGAAGAGGCTCAATGGAAACAGTTAAATAACCTGCCAAATAGAGAAGAATGGGGGACATTACCATAGGACATTACATGCTCCTGAATAGCTCCAGTACTACACTTTGAAGCTAGATATTATTGTTATGCATTTACAAGGCAATCCACTATTAAATTAAGTATTTTATATTGCATATACTTTATTAGGGCCCGAGCACGCGGTGCGAGGCCCTATTGAATTTCGTATGTTTATTATTAGGGCCCAAGCACGCGGTGCGAGGCCCTATTGAATTTCGTATGTTTGCACGTGGTGATATTTAACATTTATATTTATATTTAACATTTATATTGATATTTAACATTCATATTTAACATTTAGATTTAACATTTAGATTTATATTTAACATTTAGATTTAGATTTAGCATTTAGATTTTACATTTAACATTTGGATTTAAATATTTAAAATATCTCTAAGTTCACAAATATTGTTCTAAATGTGCAAAAAAGTGACTCTCGAAAATTCAAACCAGTTTTTCAAACATTGTTTTTAGCTAAATGTGACAAAATGTTGTTGTTATTTTCAGAGCGAGACGCTTTACAAACGGCACCCCATATGTTCAGAGCTGCAGAATTCGGTACAGTGCTTCAGATTTCTTTCCTGACATTTAAATATTTAATATGGACTCCACCCCTTGGAAAGGATGGAATTAAATTCAGCAGCAATGTACAGCTGCTGCTGCATTTCTTTATGGCACTTTATGGTTCCTGGTGTGTTAGATTAGCAGCTCAACATCAGTTTGTGCTGTTAAAACAGCAAGGAATGTTAATCATTCCATCCATTAAAGCCAACTGCCCTTTAAGTGTACTCGAGAGTGAACTAAAACCTGACCCCTGCCAGTTTAATAAACAGACATCTCACACAGCTCATTGCCTTTATACACTAATCTACAGAAGCAACTGTATTTACACCAGGCTTTATATGCTGTTATGCGACCAGTGAGATTAAATAGGTTAATGCAAATTGCAAGTCTTCATCTACAGGATATGTACGACACATGTAAAACACATTTTAAATCACATGTGAAAATCCATGTGATTTATTGCATAAGTGAAATGCTAAACCATCCACACACAAAAGGGAAACCTGTGCATCATTAGGTTTCATAGTAGCATTGCATTTCACCGTTAGATACTAATTATTATAATAATAATTTAACTGTTAGTATCAGATGTACTATCAAATGGGGATAAATGGACATACAGTTCCATATAGAAAAATAATACAGGCACATGATTTTCAGATATCTCACTAATGAAATGCAAGACCTCAAAACTTGAACTTAATTCATTCATATTGATACTTCACACACTTTTTAGTTTTTCACATATCAAACTGAATTTCTCATAAAGAATACACATGTCCAATGTTCTGTCATTTGTAAGAGACTGAAACAAAGCCCCAGTCTGATGTAGTCTTTATAGTGTATGTGTGCTTGTGTGTATGTGTGTGTGTGGTCGGTGTTGGGTGAACTCATGTCCAGGAGCAAACACATGGACTGAGACCAAAGGCACCTTGCAGGACAGCAGCCTAATGCTGTTGGGAGGCACTCAGCCTCACCTCCACAACACTGGGCTGTGTGCATGACATCAGCCTGCCTACAGATTATTATTCCCATGTTTTTCTTCTTAATCCTCACCCCAGTTTTTCATCCAAAGAGACACACGCATGCACGCGCACTCACAACATACGCACAGATTAACACGTATCAGAAAAAAAAATAGCAACAGCACTTGCATATTAAAAAGGATTCTTAATGTCCTCTATGAACAACAAAAAAAACATTCATTTAACTGAGTGATAGCATATTTTGAAATCAGATTAAGGATAATAAAATGGATATTGAGGAGTGATATCACTGCCTCACTTAGCTTAGGTTTGCTGTGGACTAACAAACATAATATGTAACAAACATAAAGGACAATTCAGCAGCTTAGCCTTTACAGAGGGCTATGCACTCTACAGTGCTTAATATTCAGTGGTGTCTTGTGCTGTCTTTGCTGGAGGAGATAAAGCTGGCTTAGCCAGCCAAGTTGCTCTCCTCTTTGTAGGTTTCTCCCACTATAGAAGGGAAAATGTCTGCCCTTCTTTCATGAAAAAAAGATCTACATTCATCCAGTCAACTGGTGCTGCTACACTGTGCATTAAGAATAGGGGATATCAGCTAAAACAAAAGCTGCTTTGAATGGGACATATGGGAAATTTACCTAATGTTAATACATGATACCAGAGCTCTGTTTCTATATTCAGAGCAATCACAGCTACAATCTGGCTAACATTTTTTTCCAGAGCAAAAGAACAAAAAAGGTTCTGCAATCCACACCGACATATTTTATTAAAAGCCAAAAGAGAAAATATATTAAAAAAAATATAGAAACAAAAGAAAAAAAATGACCAACCTTTTTCCTCCTAAGTGTGAGATGTTCAGATGTAATGTGTCATGCATGCTCTGTCCAAGTTAACAAACCCTACTTACCAACATAACCAAAAAGCTCACATGCGCTCTAAAGCCCATTATTTTCAACAGCTTGCTGTGTCTCAACATTTTTGTGCACAGCGCACTGCTTTTGTGCTTTCAGAATGCACTAAACCTAGCAGCACTACCAATTATACTGTGTCTTAAACAGGCATGCTGGAGTAAAGTATTTAGGTAAAGGCTCTAACTTCATGCTCATTTCACTCACAAAGAGGAGAAGATGGTGGCCTAAAGGAAAAGTGATCAACCGACCATCAAACCGATGATGCCATCCACAGAGCTAAACTAGTTTTTCCTGCTTTCAGTTTTTATTTTAAGCTAGGTTATCCATGTTTTGACACTAATACTGTATATAAGGGTGATATCCAGAGAATAGAATGCAATGAATTTCTCCAAATGTTAAACCATTCTGTTCAAATAAAACAGTAAGAAATGTGGAGAGTAACTTCTAAGCTTTTGAGTAAAGAATGTTTGAGAACAATGAAGGCAAGATTTTAACATAACAATTAAACATTTTTATTCACAAGACATGGTGATGTTCAAAGGTCATGCAATTCATTCATAGAGTCATTGTGTATTCAAAGGGTGAATAAACTGCAGCAAATAATGTGGCTTAATGGGGATTAATCATTTACATTACAATTAATTACAATTAGAAAAAATATCCCTCTAGAGTTGTATACATTATTGGGGGTGGGCATCCTGAATATTCTAAGGATATGGGCACTGTTGACTGTGCTAGTGCTCCACATATCAGTGGGGGGCTGCAGGATGCCTGAGTTACTCTGTGGTTTCTAGCAGTGGAAAGGGTGATTCAGTCCTAATCCAAAATCTAGACAGAGGCTCCAAGAGCATAGACAGAAAATCTGTGAATTCTGCTTTGGGATTAACATCCATGCACTTTGTGGTTTAAACAGCCACAAGCATTTAATCATTTTTAAGTACAGATTACCATGAGCAATATGGGTCAGAGTCAAACAATGGGCTTTTTATCCCAGAGAGATAAAATCTCCAAACAACATTAGGTAACTTAATAGATAACATCATTACTTTCAAGACATACATGAACGCATGCATGCATCACTCATCTGCATAAACATTTGAATATCTGAAACATCTTGATATGTTTCTTTTGTTTGTCATCAACAGGTGCCAGCTTCTAGTAACACATCAATACTGCTGTATGTTCAGACTCTTCATGACTATGCCACTGGTTTCCATTCATTTCATCATGGCTCTTAAGAGGCTCCTGTAGCAAAAATGTCCCCTCCTCCGACTTTTTTAAAACTCTTTAACCAAACATGAACATGGATATTGGACATTTGTTCAAAACCTTTGATTATATCCATGAAGAGAATTTTGTTCCCCTCATATCCCTGGTGTAAAACAAGCAATAAACATGAAATATATAAAATATAGTGTAAATGTAAATAAATATAGAAAATATTATATATAGATATTATATATATATCCATATATATATATATATATATATATAAATAAATGCAATGCAATGGCACAGAGCCTTGCTTGTCACAAAATGAAAATCTTGACATAGAAAACCATCCAATATAAAATTGGTATTGAAGAGCAGAAGAGAACCATGCTCATCCACAACCTGGGCAGTGTTTTTCATTTTCATTTTTTTTTATATTCCCTGACTGCCTCTACGTAAACTGAATGTAACACACATCTTGAACTTATCAATTTGCTCCACAACCCACTCCAGATTGCGGTCTCCCTTTAGGCGGCTGCCTATAGGAAAGATTGTTGTAGAAAATAGCTCTCAAGAGAGACAGTAAAGTTAGCATGAAAACTGAAGTTGCTGTTGGCAAGGTGAGCACATGCTATATATTAAGTTTTTATATATATGCTATGCTAGAAAACCCAGCCCAAATAATTTTATTGGATAATCATGTGATCTTGAATGAATGGAAATGGGTGGTACCAATGTTGTGTTTATACCACTATAAAAGATGATGTTTTGAGCTAAAAAAAAAAAAAAAAAAAAAAAAAGAAACCGACCGAAATCTGGTTCTATTTTCTGTGAAGAGAATGAATCCTCTGCTGCACTCAACTCTGAAGCTCTCCGGTGCCTTCTTTGAAGATAAGATTGGATTTATGAACAAATGTTGCAGGAGTCAGGTCTCAAAATCGAGACTTTTGATACACAACAATATATAACCAACCGAAGTGGCCCCCAGGCCTCAGGCCAGTATTGAATTAACTAATGAGGGACCAACTAGCTGAACACATTAATACCCTGAAACTGAGGAAGAACCTTCAGGATGTGAAAATAGCATTACAGCTTGAATCTGTGGCTGGTTTAGGGTAAATTCAGATAGAATTTGGCCCTTTGATGAAAAAGAAAGTTTTTCCATTCATTTGAGTGTGGTGGGTTGATGACCTGCAATGGAGAAGTTAAGCCAGATCCATCTTTTGGAAAAACACAGCACAATGTGACACTGCAGCTGCCAATCAGACATTCAGACCGGTCAAACTCTCCACAGTCAGCCTGAAATGTCACTGAAACTGGGGCTGATCATAGACTAAACTCTGATAATCTGTTGTGTTCTGGCTTTGTTTATTTCATATACTAGCTTCTAGATCTATCCCATGCTACTGATGCAGACATTATCGTCTACAGGGTCCTCTATCTCTGAGTGTCCTGCTTGCTTTGCTGTTGTTTGCCACAGGTAGTGGAGAGGCACTAGCTATACCTATGTCAAGCTGTTTACTTCTGGAATAGAGACTGTGATTGCAAGCATGGTCGAACCCCCCAACTCCTTGCTGGACCTTGACCAAGATCTGAACTTATCTATATGCTCCACACCAAATTCCAGGCTTTTTAAAGACAGGAAATTCCCAGAGAAGATGCCTTTCCATTCACTCACGGATGATCTTGCTTGAACAATGTCTGTGTGGCTCTGGGACTCTGCTTGGTGGTGGCCTGGCATTGACAGAGATATTGAGACTATGGTAACAGACTGCATGGTACGTCTAGTCAGTGGAAAGATGCTTCCCTGTGTTAGTCTATGGTCCATGAGTAGACAGAGGAGGTTGCCAGAGTATTAGAGTTAACCCTAACCAGCCTTCAGCCTGTCTAATGGATCAGAGTAGCACACAAACTGGTTTCGGAAGGTGTCACCACCCTCATCGCATAACTAGGGACTTATGATGACTTTGGATCAATGGTTGTGGACCTCAATTTCCCTGCTGAGTAGTGTAGCAGTAGTACTCTCCTCAGTTTTTGTCATGTGACCATCATGGAGAACTTCCACCACATATGACTGATATGAACAATAATAATATAAGTAAAGTTATGTACTTGTCAGACTGCTGTCAAAATAATTTTACAAAGGTTAAAAATGATTTAAATTGTTGAAATAGTCGCAGTGTTGAGGTGTCTATTACAAATACAAATAAAAGTTGGGATGCTGTAAATAATATTCTTCATTTGTTTTTGTACTTTAGTTTATTAAATGAAAGTTAAAAAGCAAATCGTTGCATTCTGTTTGTATTTGTTTTACACAGCGTCCCAAGTTTTTGGGATTCTGCGTTGCATAACTGATATTAGAATGATAAACTAAAATAGAGATTTTCATAAGACAGACATCAAAATACTACCATCCCTGAAAGAATCATAAAAGAAAACATACCTCATCACCTTCCAACAAAAAGTGCCTGTGCCTTCCATGAAGCTTTCTACAGCCTTTTGCCATACTCTTCACCTCATTCAAACAGTGGTGTCCTGAAGATGCTGCTTGTTGCAGGTTATGTCCACTTACCCGCTGCTAGACCGAGAGTGTGAGCAGAAAGGAGAAGGCAGCAGAGGGTGAGAGGACCAGTCATCCTGCTGGGTGCTGCTGCTCAGACCGAAGGATGCTCCATCTGTCATCAGAGTGGAGGATGATGGCAACGTTGGATCTCCCATCCTTCACACTGAGGCTGCCTGGTCACTCTGCTGCTCTGGTTTATAGTCAGAGGATTAGAGCAGCTTGCCCTTTCTCTTACTCTCTGCCTCTGCCACTGTACTTTTATCTCCCTCTCTCTGTTTCTCCACATACAAAAATACATAGATAATTACACACACACACACATGCTTGCCTTGCTAACAGTGGACTGTCAGTATACACCCACTAAGTGGTGACTGATGTTTCTGGTCATTTTAAAAATACAAAACTAAAATGCTAAATTAAATTATGTTTTAAGATATTGAATGTTTTTTGTATCATAAGGGCTGAACTTTAATTGAAGGGGTCCACTGTTGGCTGGTACAGAATAAGACAAGTTCCCTCTTGGATAGGATGGACCAACAATTCAAACTCCAGTATGTATAAAAAGCTAAGTTCAAAATTCAAGCTAAATTCACAACATTTAAAAATTACCATCTCAACTAAATTATTGAATATTTTTCATGATTTTTTTTATGTTTTTGTAACAAAATATAAAGGCTCAGCTTTAGGGGATATGGCTGGCTGGGAAACATGGATGTCTGTGTAATAACCCATGGCAATCCTCTAGAACACTGGATTCTGACCACCATTGGGTCATGAGTCATGAGACCTTAATTATAAGGGGTGAAAGAAAATTCACTCATTCATGTGTCTTAAATGTACAGACCAGCATTGTGCTCTGATGCAGAGAAAAAAGACAATTTGCAAGAATACATATGTTCATCAGAGACCTACAACTGCAACCTACAGCATTACTTTGTGACTGATTCTATCAGCCAAAGAAAATGCAGCGCCCGAGGAACCCCAGAGGTAACCCAAGGAGCGATGGAGAGCAGTATGCGGCTGCTTTTGTGAGACCAGCAGCCCACTCAACCAAGAGTTGGAGGACACTGTGGAGGAGAGAGGTGTGGAGGGGGCTCAGGAGAGTAGCACCAGGTGACATGTATTCTGTTGAGCTAATCACTCTCTCCTTTTAACACAGTAGCGTGCTGGACCTGGAGGAAGAGAGAGAGACACACACGAGAGGAGTAGAGACACACACGGCTGTCGGCAGCATTACAACAGAATATATGCCTGCGAACAACACCAACTGAGTTATGATTGTATCGTGAACTCTAATAAAACAATTGAAACATCATCGTTCTTGAATAAGACTATGCCACAGAAACAAAAGCACAGCTGCAGAGACAGAAATCCTTGAAAGAGATATACATCAACAAGGAAAAACAGACAGAAACTGACGAAGTACATGATCCAGAAACTCTCAGCACTGCAAAGATTGCCAATCAGGTGAGAGACAATACCAAGAGGAAGACGAACGAGCCACCAACGAGCTCCAGGCAGAGAAAAACAAGAACAAGATTCTCCAAGAGGAACTGGAACGGCTCTGTGTTTCAAGTACCAAGTGCTCAATGCAAGGTATGAAAATGATGTTCCCAAAATCAAAAAGCAGGCTGTTTACCTTCAGCATGATCTTGATAACAAGATCTTGCAGAAAAATCTCCTGCAATCTGACTCTGATGAAGCCACTGCTTTGCCCCAGGTGGAGAGAGAAATTAACAAGACTTTCCAAGAACAACTGGACAAGATGAGTGTGTCACTGCATGAGGTCAAGCAGCAGGTCAAATCAAGTCTCATGCAGACTCAGTGTCAGAGAGCTGGCGTATGATCCACAACGTGAGCGCAAAATGCTTCAAAGCAAGAAGGTTCCTGGACTCAGCGCAGGTTTTTGGACCCAACAGTTCCACTATGAGCAAGCACTTGGTGACAGTGGTGAGGAAAAACTTCCTTTTAACAGACAGAAACCTCAGGCAGGACCAACCTTATTGGTGGACAGTCATCCACTGTGACCGGTTGAGTTAAAGATAGAGAGGGGCAGAGAGAGAAAGGGAGAGGATAGATTAATTGAGAGAGAGTGGGACAGAGAGAGACACGGATGCACAGCAGCAGCAAATCAGTAACTAACTATAAACTGTAATGGAGATATGGTAGCATTAATGATAATAATAATAATAATGTTGATACGGGCTTGTGTAGGACCCAAATGCAGCACAACAGCAAGGGATACTTAGTAAAGTTATTTATTGAGGAACTCACAGCAGGCGATATGGCAGGTGAGAGAGAGGGAATAAGTCCGATGAACTTGGGTGCCAGTTTCTTCGAGCCGACCCGTAGTGGTAGGTCCCGGGTTGACAACCACACCTTCTGTCCCACTTGGTATGCAGGAGCCGAGGTGCGGCGACGATTGGCCAAGGCTGTGTAACGGCCCACCGACCGCAGGAGAGTGGATCTGGCCTGGGACCAGGTGCGGCGACACCGGCGGATGAAAGCCTGTACAGAGGGGCAAGAAACTCCCTCTCCTGGGCTGGAAATAGGGTGGCTGGATCCATAAGCACACTGGAACGGGGAGAGACCAGTGGAGGAGCTGAGGAGTGTGTTATGGGCATATTCTACCCAGAGCAACTGCTGTGACCAGGACGTGGGGTGACTGGAGACCATACACCGGAGAGCCACCTCCATCTCCTGGTTTTTCCGCTCCGTCTGGCCATTAGATTGAGGATGAAACCCGGATGACAGGCTGGCCGTGGCCCCGATGGAGAGAGCAACTCTCTCCAAAAGACCGAGGAGAACTGCGGTCGTCGGTCAGAGACCACATCGACTGGAAGACCATGGAGCCGGAATATGTGCTGGAGGACCAGTTCAGCAGTCTCTTTGGCTGAAGGGAGCTTGGGCAGGGGAATGAAGTGGGCCATCTTGCTAAACCGGTCTACCACGTAAGGATAGTGGTGTGTCCTTGAGATGGTGGAGACCGGTCACAAAGTCCAGCGATATGTGGGACCAGGGACGATGGGGAACTGGAAGCGGGAGCAGGTGACCAGCAGGAGCCGGTGGGAGGATTTGTTCCGGTTGCAGACGGGGCAGGCCTTGACAAACCCCTGGGTGTCCAGGTCCAGGGAGTCCCACCAGAACCGGCGCTGAAGAACCTCCTTGGTCCTCTGGATCCCTGGATGGCAGGTGAGGTGCGTGTTATGAGCCCACTGGAGCACCTCAGAACGGAGGTGGGCCGGGACGAAGAGCCGGTTGGGGGGACAGGCGCTGGGACCTGGTTGCTCCTCCAGCGCCGTCCTAACTCTCTCCTCAACCCCCCATGTAATGGCGGCGGCCAGGCGAGCAGAGGGAAGGATGTGGTCCGCTGCCGTGGAAACCTCTTCCTCTTCCTTCAGGAACTGGCGGGAGAGGGCGTCAGGCTTAACGTTGCGGGTACCCGGGCGATAGGAGAGAGTGAAATTGAATCTGGTGAGAAAGAGGGACCAGCGGGCCTGCCTGGAGTTCAGTCTTCTGGCTGACCTGATGTATTCGAGGTTCTTGTGGTCCGTCCATACGAGAAATGGTTGTTCGGCCCCCTCCAGCCAGTGACGCCACTCGTCAGTGCCAATTGACCGCCAGAAGCTCTCGATTTCCAATGTCATAGTAATTCTGCGGGAGTCAGGCGTCGAGAGAAAAAGGCGCAGGGGTGGAGCTTCTGGTCATCAGTAGCCCGCTGAGACAGGACAGAGCCCCACCGCCACTCAGAGGCGTCTACTTCCACCACGAACTGTCTCTTGGGGTCGGGCATACGCAGGATAGGCGCAGAGGTGAAGCGATTCTTGAGGGTCTGAAGGCATCTGTGCGGCGGAGGACCAGCTGAAGGGGACTTTGGAGGAGGTGAGAGCTGTGAGAGGGGCTGCCACCGTGCTGTACCCCGAATGAAACGACGGTAAAAATTGGCGAACCCCAGGAATCTTTGTAGCTGCTTCCGGGAGTCAGGACAGGCCAGGCGGCGACGGCAGAGACCTTGGCTGGATCCATCTGGATGCTCCCCGGCCGACAATGTATCCAAGAAAGGGAACTGATGGAGCATGGAACTCGCATTTCTCTGCCTTAACAAACAGCGAGTTTTCCAGGAGCCGTGAAGAACCCCCTGAACATGGTGGATGTGGTCCTCCTGGGTCTTGGAGAAAATTAGAATATCATCCAAGTAGACGAAGACATGCTTGTTAAGCATGTCCCGGAGCACGTCGTTGACCAGAGCCTGGAAGACGGCGGGGGCGTTGGTGAGGCCAAAAGGCATCACCAGGTATTCATAGTGTCCAGTAGGTGTGTTGAATGCTGTCTTCCACTCGTCGCCCTCCCGAATTCGCACCAGGTGGTAGGCGTTGCGGAGGTCCAGTTTGGTGAAGATGGTAGCCCCCTAGGAGTTCAAAGGCAGACGAGATGAGGGGGAGGGGATACCGATTCTTCACTGTTATGTCGTTGAGGCCTCGGTAGTCGATGCAGGGCCTCAATGATTTGTCCTTCTTCTCGACAAAAAAGAACCCCACTCCAGCAGGGGAGGATGAGGGACGGATGATGCCAGCCGCCAGGGAGCCGTTAATGTAGTCCTCCATGGCCTTCCTCTCTGGTGCGGACAGGGAGTATAGACGACCTCGGGGAGGACTGGTGCCGGGTAGAAGATCTATGGCACAGTCATAAGGACGGTGAGGAGGCAAAGAGGTCGCCTTCGCCTTGCTGAAAACCTCCCTGAAATCGTGGTACTCTGGCGGGACCCCCATCAGATCAGGAGCCAACGTGGTGCAGGGCCTGGACTGAGGAGCGGAGGCCTGCTTGAGACAGACTTGGTGACAGGCCGCGTCCAGCCCAGAATGGCTCCCGTCGCCCAGTCTATGTGGGGGTTTGTGGCGCCAGAGCCAGGGATATCCAAAATGAGTGGGATACGCGGAGAGTCCAGGATGTGAAACGTGATAGTTTCGTGGTGGTTGCCGGAGAGAAGCATCTGCACTGGAACAGTCTGATGAGTGACGTCCCCAGCAGGTGACCGTCCAGGGCGTTGGCGGGGACAGGCTGAGGCAGCGGAACCCTTTCTATCTCCAACGCTGGGCCACCTTCATTTATAATGGAGACGTCGGCGCCAGAGTCAATGAAGACGGCAAGGGAGTGGGAGCCCCCTGGTAGCAGCAGGCGACCATGGCAGAGGGGGCGTTCTTGAGGGACAGTTCAGAGGTCGGACTCACAA
>NW_020861251.1:0-283 GCF_000972845.2 Larimichthys crocea
TGTTGTACAGTGTGTGTGTTACAGTGTGTGTTTTACAGTGTGTGTGTTACAGTGTGTGTGTGTTACAGTGTGTGTTACAGTGTATGTTACAGTGTGTGTGTGTGTTACAGTGTGTGTGTGTGTTACAGTGTGTTACAGTGTGTGTGTGTGTTACAGTGTGTGTGTGTTACAGTGTGTGTGTGTTACAGTGTGTGTTACAGTGTGTGTGTGTGTGTTACAGTGTGTGTGTTTGTGTGTTACAGTGTGTTACAGTGTGTGTGTGTTACAGTGTGTGTGTGTGTGT
>NW_020861251.1:293-537 GCF_000972845.2 Larimichthys crocea
TGTGTTACAGTGTGTGTGTGTTACAGTGTGTGTGTGTTACAGTGTGTGTGTGTGTGTGTTACAGTGTGTGTGTGTGTGTTACAGTGTGTGTGTTACAGTGTGTGTTGTACAGTGTGTGTGTTACAGTCTGTGTGTGTGTTTTACAGTGTGTGTGTGTGTGTTACAGTGTGTGTGTGTGTGTTACAGTGTGTGTGTTACAGTGTGTGTGTGTTTTACAGAGTGTGTGTGTGTTACAGTGTGTGTG
>NW_020861252.1:0-3339 GCF_000972845.2 Larimichthys crocea
TCCCCAACAACCACACCCCACCACCCAACTTCCACTGTGCATCTCTTGACACCTCTAATTGAAGAAACAGAACACATGATCATCATGTCGGGTGCCAGTGGTGAAGCTGGTGCAGGTCTCCCATCCAAGTTGACGAGATGGACGCTTGCTGGGTTTCGCCCAAGTCGTTTTGCCACCGACACAGGGATGAGGGCCAAGTCCGACATCCGGTGCGCTCTTCCTGCAGGCCGTGAGAAAGGGGAGGAAGGCGCCGCCACGCAGGACAACCCACCTCACCCCAGAACACACACACACCACCCACACACAAACCACGAAAAACAACCAAACAACCAACAACCCAGAGACAGAACCCCCAATAAACATACAGACAGCATGTTCAGGCCCAAAGTTGCCTCCTGTTGACTCTGCAGCTCTCTGGCGACACATACCAACCACGTTCGACCACTAGACTAACACAGTCATTCCCACTACTACCAACATGACAATCCAAATTGTTGCTATGGGAGGACAATGAGTAGGCATGATTTCATACACTCGAGCCACATTCTCCGATGGAAACAATAAAGTAGTGAAACTACACAAGAGAGTGCCTTTCATTTTGATTAAGGTTTACACAACAACACACGACTATTTGCCACATCTGTAGGATAAATACGTAAAGACTGACGTATAAATACTTTTTTTTAAACACCATAATGGAAAACCAAACCACACAACATGTTCCATGAGGACAAGTATGATCAGCCCACGTATCAAGACTACAGTTTACTTACGTTTTGGCCCCGTGGAGAGAGGGACGGTGGAGGAGGCCATCCTCCTCAAAAGGACTTATTAGTCCTGAGAGAAAGGCGACAAACAAATTTAAACACTCTAAAAATTTCACCCGCAAACAGCCAAAGACACCTCACACCAAATTGAAGTCACCTAAGCAGATACTTTCTATGTTACCACAACGAACCACACAGTTCCATAAGTATTTACTCGGCAACAATATTTCACCAACAACTCCACTGAGCCTAACAAAAAGGTCACCAACCCATTGTACCACCTAGCCACCAATATCACCCAATCCAGAGCGCCGCACACCTAAAAAAAACCCACACACAACACAACCCAATCAAAACCAACAACCGCAGCAACACCAACCCCCCCACACCACCCAACAACACGCAACCACCCAACCACCCAAAAATCGTGGCATACACACTTGCCATCTATGTCACAAGAGACAGGACATAACCACACAGCCGGTCCAAACATCCACGCCTGAAATTCAAGTCCACAGCACATACACAACAAGCTCCCCAAAACTTATGACACACAGGGTCGCCTACACACCCAAATAGACGTACCATGGGTAACAAAACCCAACAACACCACCAACCACTACCACACCACCACAATAAAAAACCCCAACAACCAAACAAACAAAAAACCACCACCCACACCCACCCCCAAAACTACCCCCCCCCCCCCCCCTCCCCCCCCGCCCCCCCCCAGCACTCTACACATTAATAAAGATGACAGGTCCAAGTAAATATCGCCAATAGCACTGTACTTTACTGGTCGGCCCCGTGTGGGCGGGAACGGTGGAGGAGGGCCATCTCCTCAAAGACTGATGTTCCTGAGAGAAAGGAGAAAACAATTGAAATCAATATAAAA
The DNA here is from genome assembly GCF_000972845.2 of Larimichthys crocea. Lineage (NCBI taxonomy): Eukaryota > Metazoa > Chordata > Actinopteri > Sciaenidae > Larimichthys > Larimichthys crocea. The sequence goes on from NW_020861252.1 coordinate 1,663, forward strand.
TGGTGCGAAGACAGCCCAGACTTCCCACATACAGCATGTTAACTTGCATATGTTACACACCGACAGTATAAGTATGGTTTACTCGGCGAGAACACTTTTCCCAAAACGTCCACGAGAACGTAACAAAAAAAATGCCTTATGACAGCATTAATCAAGGAAAAATATTAGTGTTAGCGCATGGCACCTGGATCATATGCTCGAGAGACAGGACAAAACACATGCTTGTGGCAAGAAACTTTGCAACCAGGTTCGCTTGTGGACACACACACAGCACTCTACACATTATATAGGGACAGTCCAGTATCCACTGACGGTTACGTTACGGTTGTCGGGCCATCGGAGGAGGGACGGTGGGGGAGGACCAACATGTCGCCTGTGTCAGTGATAGTAGTTCAATCACTAAGAGAAAACAAAATTACAATCATTGAAACGATTATATAAATGATTGCGATTCATTGATGTAGCGCTTTCACGCGCAGGAAAAAGCGTCTGAAGGAATGAACTGGGTTGGAGTGTAGCAGGGAGTGTGCCCGTCACGCAAGTAGGCCTGACATGCCGAACCCGGAATTAAGCGTGAAGCGCAGGGGTTGAATACCGGGGTGTGACCTAATCATGTCAGTGGGGAACCAACAACTTTGCAACCAGGCTCTCTCGTGCACAACACAGCAGTCTATACATTATTACTGACATAATCATAAACTGTTCTGGCCTACATGATCAACACACAATGCATTATTAGCTGCATGCTGTACACAAAAAATCAATTATCAAATCACTGAAATCACCGGTCACATTTAGTGGTGCAATGGGTCACACTATTGCACTTTCCAATGAGTACACACGCACACACACTTCAAAGAAACAGGTGTTCCATCTCTTTGTAAATTCGTGAAATGGCATTGGGCCTCCAGATAAAACAACAATTTTAAAGCAACACATTTAAACATGCACACACACAAGAAGAAGACAATAGGTGTGTCTATTTGCTGCCATCAAAAAAAATGAAGTAGTTTCAACACAGTATTCTGACTAAACTTTGACATATTCCAGCTTGTGATATTCTATCAACTTTTGTGCCTCTGATCATAACTATAGGGAAAATAATTCAGAATTTCATTTTTTTTGGCATGTATCAATAATTTGGTTTATATGATTGAATAAATGTATCACTTATGGTAGAAGATCATATAAGGTATGAAGCATGAATTTATAATCATTTGGATTAGATAGCAAGATAGGAAAATGAGGGCACTGTCTAAAAACATACAGATACAATACTAATGTTGATATTCGCAAAAAAAAGTAATACAAGTCATTATGATATTAAGTGAAAAGGAAGGAGGAATTTATGGGGTAATGAGACAACATGCACCGATCAAGATGTACAATATCCGTAAAAGGGAAATAATCACTGGGAGGGGAAACAGATGTCAGTGAAGCATTAAAAAAAAATCCAAACTAGGAATTTATAAACATTAATCAAGGAAAAGTACTGAAGCAATCATGGTAGCAGGCGGGAGGGGAAGAAAAAAACCCCACACATAGACACAAGCCCTCTCTAAAAACAAAAGATCAGCACCCTGATTTAAACCTTAAGGAAGAAAAAAGTCCACGAATCCACAGCACATCAGACAAGGCAATGCCAATCAACCTAAAAAAACTACAGGAGCTGGAGCT
>NW_020861253.1:0-563 GCF_000972845.2 Larimichthys crocea
GTTTAAGTATCTCGGGGTCTTGTTCTCGAGTGAGGGAAGGATGGAACGGGAGATCGACTGGCAGATCGATGCGGCTTCTGCAGTGATGCGGACTTTGCACCGGTCCGTCGTGGTGAAGAAGGAGCTGAGCCAAAAGGCGAAGCTCTCGATTTAGCAGTGGATCTACGTTCCTATCCTCACCTATGGTCACGAGCTTTGGGTAGTGACCGAAAGAATGAGATCGCGAATACAAGCGGCCGAAATGAGCTTCCTTCGCAGGGTGGCTGGGCTCTCCCTTAGAGATAGGGTGAGAAGCTCGGCCATCCGCGAGAAGCTCAGAGTAGAACCACTGTTCCTCCGCATCGAGAGGAACCAGTTAAGGTGGCTCGGGCATCTCGTGAGGATGCCTCCTGGACGTCTCCCTGCTGAGACGTTCCGGGCACGTCCCTCCGGGAGGCGGCCCCGGGGAAGACCCAGGACACGCTGGAGGGACTATGTCTCTCGGCTGGCCTGGGAACGCCTTGGGGTCCCCCTGGGAGAGCTAGAAGAAGTGGCTGGGTAGAGGGAAGTCTGGGCTTCCCTGC
>NW_020861254.1:0-985 GCF_000972845.2 Larimichthys crocea
TGTCATCATGGACTTTCTCTCACTTCATGTGATTACTGAAAAATGATCTGTTTAAGATCAATATGTTTATCATTTAAATGTTAAAGGTTTGTTTAATGTCACACTGTCACAGTTTTACAGTGACAATGTAAAAATTGAGTACCGTGTCCTCAAATATTGTAAACTGTTTGTCTTTCATAAAGACAGTTGTTCCTTTACTCTCTCTGAGTACAGCGTGTCTTGTAGAAATCTACAAGTTGTTGTTGTTGTGATGTATCATCACCTCTAGTTGGAGCTTTCATACTTTGTGTGGCTCATTGTGCCTTGTTGAATAAACAAACACTGCAAGCTGAAAACTTTGTGTTATCATGTCATTATGTGTCATGGTTACCCTCTTAATTATGATTTAAGGGAGACTTTCACACTGATTTGTCATTTTCACTTAATTCATAGAGGCCTCTATCATTGTTACTTCCATCTATTGACTAATCAATATGAAATTTAGCTCAAACAATTATTCATCTTGAACAAAACTGGTTAGTGTAAAACTATGCATTGATTGTCTACAATCAAATGAACTTTGAAATGACAAACATCAAGAGGAAATATGTTGTTATCTAGAACGTGTATGAAACTAAGCATAGGAATTTAGTTTAATTAATTATATAACAGGAATTAATAAATGTTATGTCACTCTGTTGACGTGCAGTGACTCAAGTCTTTTACAGCAAATGAGAAAAAGTCCATTTTAAAGACACTTTTTCTGCATCAGTATTTTGGAATAATTGTCAGTTACACATGTTTAAGTGTAAAAGGTTTAAAGTTAACCATTTCACTCTTTAAAGATGTCAGACATTGTTTCTAATGAGATGCAAAATCAGACACACTTTTATTGTTCCTTTATTAAAAGCAGTGAAAGGACAGAGTGTGGGAAACCAGAGGAAACTCACTCACAGAGCCCTGTGGGACAATAGATCCAGACCTCTACCCTTGGTGCCACTCACTG
>NW_020861255.1:0-508 GCF_000972845.2 Larimichthys crocea
CTCCTTCCTCCATGTCATCCAATTCAAGGATGTCAGAACCGGTCTCACCGTCTGCATCGTCGTCTCCCTCCCCTCTGAAGACATCTTCTAACAACCTCCTCCATCAAGTCCACCCAGTCCCTCGGGGCTTGCGGCTGATGGGCAGTGTGGATCTCCTGAGCGGTATCTGAAGCGACGAGGGACGGGTCCCTGCCGTCAGTACCTGTCACAGCCACTCTCAATCTCCTCTCCAGGACCTTCATCGGCATGGTGCAGCAATGTGCGCAAACCTGTGGGTCCGCTAGCGCCGCCTGAGCGTGCTTAGCTCCCATGCACACGATACACATAGCGTGGGGGTCTCTGCCCGAAATCATTGCTCCACATGACGTGGGGCAACGGTGGGAAGAGCCCTTCCACTCCGTCTGGCCGGCTCCTATGACGGGGGGCTGCGGGGACAGACATGCCAGTCGGGGGAGAAATGTGGTACTAGGTGTGAACCTAGTTCAAAATTTTTATTGGGGTATATAGT
>NW_020861256.1:0-642 GCF_000972845.2 Larimichthys crocea
CAGCGAGATCGGACTCAGAAATAACCTGGTCTAGCAAATCCAGACTCAAATCCTGGTCCTGTATCAGCAGGTTGAATTTACAGGCTGGTTTGCTGTGTTGAAGGCCTGCACGTGTCCTTGATATCCAGGTTCACGAGAAAAGTCTCTGACCTTGTTCACCTTAGCTTCCTTCACCTGTGCAACCAAGGCAGCAAAGCATGGCTTATTCTCGTCTTTTTCACGGTGCATCAGAATGACCGATGACATCTCCAAAGAGAGTCTGGTGTGCCTTGCATGTGGCATCACTCCTCATGCTTTATTTTCAAGCATGTGGTACTGATTGCACATCTTTGTTTGTTGTGGGGTCATTGGAGTTCCTGGTATGTGGTTAGATAATGTCAGGAATGTACAGTTGGATTCACTTGGAACCAATTTTCTTTGTGCGCTGCTGGAAAATGGTGAAGTGCTCCCTCCAGGTTGTGAGCGAGTTGCTGCCACAAGCGAAGGAGTATTTTGGGGGTCTTGTTGACAAGTGATGGGGAAAATGGTGCGTGACATGGACCGGCGGGTTGGTGCGGCGTTGACAGTATTGCGAATGTTGTTCCGGACTGTTGTGGGGAAGAAGGAGCTGAGTCAGAAGGCAAAGCTCTCGATTTTCCAGTC
>NW_020861257.1:0-2895 GCF_000972845.2 Larimichthys crocea
GGTGTGCATATTGTTGCGGACGACATGATCATAGCTGCGGCCTCAAAACATGAACATGATAAAATCCTTCATGACGTGATGAAGTGGGCAAAGGCAGCAAATGTAAAGTTTAACAAGGACAAAATACAATACAAGGTTGATACAGTGAAATACATGGGACACATAATCACCTCAGCAGGACAGAGGGCTGATGATGCAAAGATCAAGGCAATCATCGACATGCCACCCCCAGAGGATAAACAAAGCCTCCAACGCCTGTTGGGAATGACCAAGTTCTTGGCGCAGCACATACCAAATGAAGCCTCACTGACAGCACCGCTCAGACAGCTGCTTAAGAAGGACGCAGTGTGGCAGTGGTGTCCACACCACAGTGCAGCGCTAGAGACCCTGAAAACTGCTCTCACACAGGCACCAGTGTTGGTGTATTATGACCACAAGAAGCCACTTACACTACAAGCGGACTCATCAAAGGGTGGACTAGGAGCATGTCTGCTACAAGATGAACGACCTCTCTGCTATGCCTCACGCGCACTCACGGTTACTGAAAAGAGGTACGCTCAAATAGAGAAGGAGCTGCTGGCTATAGTCTTTGCAGCCAAGAGATTCCACCAGTACGTCTTTGGCAGTGACTGTGCAGTCAGATCATAAGCCTTCAGAGGCAATAGTTCGAAAGCCGCTGAATAAACCCCCAGCACGACTACAAGGCATGTTGTTACAACTGCAAACATATGATCTGAACATTACTTACACCCCAGGCAAACACATGTATATTGCAGACGCACTGTCATGAGCCACAGCGAGCACAGATGGTGACAACGTGAACGAGAACCCCTGTGATGAGAAAGTTGTGTACACCATGGAGGCCACGGATGCATTGAGTGAGGAGACACTCAAGCAGCTGAAAACTGCCACTGCCGCAGACAGTGTACTACAAGCTGTGTGTGAGAAACATCTGGATGGCTGGCCTGCGAGGAGACACAGCCTGGACAAAAGCCTTCACAGCTACTGGCCATTGCGACACAACATCAGCATCCAGAATGACATCATCATGGTAGGAGATAAAATCATCATACCACAGAGCTTCAGAAAAGTGATCTTGGAAAAGCTTCATATAGCTCACCAGGGCGTCCAGCGCACAAAGGCCAAAGCAAGAAAAGTCCTCTATTGGCCTGGCATGACACGTGACATAGAAATGACAGTGGAGAAATGTATGCAGTGCCAGCAGTTTCAACCACAACAGCAGAAAGAGCCACTCGTTCCTGAACTCCTGTGGATGAAAGTTGAAGCTGACATCTTCCAACTGAAAGGTCAGTCCTATCTGTTATTAGTGGACTATCTGACAAAAATATCCGGAAGTGCTGAACTTGCCTGATTTGACAACTCATACTGTCTGTTTTTGCTAGGCACAGAATTCCCAGAGAGCTGGTGAGTGATCATGTTCCTTTTGACAGCTACGAGATGAGGTTGTTTGCAGCCTCATGGGAATTCAAGCTTACACACTCCAGCCCTGGATATCCGCAGACCAATGGACTTGCGGAGAGGACCATAAAGACTGTAAAACATGCACTGAAAAAAGCAATGCAAACCGGCACAGACCCACATCTTGTCCTGCTGTCACTGAGGAACACACCAGTGACAGGAATGAACATGACACCTGCACAGATGTTGATGGGAAGAGCTCTGCGCAGCATACTTCCATACTCCAGTGCTTTGCTAAAGCAGTCCACCCCACAGCACATACACAGCAGGATACAGGATTTGCAGTCACGCCAGCGACTATACCATGACCGAAACGTCAAGCCGCTGCCTGCATTGGACCCAGGTACCACTGTACACATGCAGACACGACGTGGTTGGGAGCCAGCCATAGTGACAGGCCAGAGACAGGAGCCACGCTCCTACAACGTGCTGACTCCAGCGGGAAAGGCTTTAAGGAGGAACAGGCGACATCTGAGGAGGATACATTCAAGTCTGTTCAGAGACACTGACTTAGGTGAAGATGCAGAAGTAGCACATTCTCAGACACAAGAGTCTACTGACCTGCCACCACAAGATCCACCACCACAGGTTTTGCCACCTGTGAGTGTGAACAGTTCATCAATACCGCACCAGAAGTGGCAGAGCAGTGAGACGTCCTGTCAGGTTCAGAGACTAGTTCATGGTCTAATTTAAGTTTAAGTTTAAGTTTATTTTTCTTAAAAAAGAAAAGAAAAAGGACAGACAGGATGTGATAATCTATTGTCATAAATGTTTTATTGACATGTTTAAAAAGATTGCTTAAAGGAAGCAGGTTGTTTATCAGATATGTTTACATAGATATTGGAATGTGATTTGTTAATACTGAGTAAGTGCTATTCTTTAAGGAAAATATGTGTTACTAGATTTGGTATATTTGATATTGAGCATGTTACAGTTTTATGCATGAATACATCTCATTCTTGGAAAAGGGGGATGTAGTGTATTTGATCGAGCACTCAGTGTTCGACTAGGTTAGCCTGCCGCACTAGAGGTGCTGCATGGGATTGCTCCTGTACCGATGTACATAAGCTGAGCCGCCACTAAAAGAATGCAACAAGTCAACTATAGAAACCCATGATTCAGACTAACACAGACATGAGACAACATAAGAACCACAACAGTTACTAACATACCTAGTTTAATTTCACAGCGTTCTTAGTACGCCCCCCATAGTCTCCGGATTCACCCACTCTGCGTTCCGGGACCTCCCGCTTTACAAATTAAGCACTGGTAAAAGGTAATAGTCAAGTAGGCTTATTGTAAGAAGTAATGGTAACTATTGTAAGTAATGGTAAAGCAATTTCTTTTCGAGGAATAATAAAGTATTTTGATTTGATTTATTTAATTTTTTTTCTCATCTCATACAGGTGCACTAGA
>NW_020861258.1:0-811 GCF_000972845.2 Larimichthys crocea
TAAGAAAAAGATTTTCTTTGATTTTGAGAATAAAGTATAAATGCTGAAAATACGATTTGTGCGTTATTCTCAAACATGTTTTTTTCTGAATTTTTGGTCTTTATTCTCAAAATGAAAAATAAACAAATAAATCTTCAGCCTCTGATTAATACCAAAAGCTTGACTTTCTATTGATTATTCTCAACATTTCGACAACATTTACCCCCCCCGGCCCTTATAATTAAACTAAATTAAAACTGAACTGGAGCAGGTAAGAAGTTCTGCTGACGAAGAACATCAGACATTACCAACACTGTACTTTCCATAGAAATCATCTTCAGACTCCACTGTGAGAAGAAATATGAAAAATAACTTCAGACATTCATGAACATCTGGAGCACTTTATTGCATCACATTAAGTTGTTGTTAGGTTCATCCTATCAATTAGTCTGAGAACACTAAAGTCAGGATTACTTAAGAGCAGTATGTATCTACAGAACATGGAACAAAAACATCAGAAGGAGCTTTGCAGACACGAGGAAGCCACAAGCGACACGAATGTGCATGTCAAAGAATGATGAAGAGTTTTTTTTTATTTATATGTAATAATCGCTGTTTAATGTTAAAATCATATTCCTGTTGCCTCTAAAAAAAAAAAAGAGGAGAGATCAAAACAGTATTTAAGACAGCTGATTGTGAATTTGATTTTGACCTGTAGTAACTGAACGGATAAAAAGAAACAAGACGATGATTTACTTCAAAAAACAAATCATCTGAACATCTGGTTTAAGGGGTACCACTATTATTTTATATGTCAGGAAAATCCAATGAC
>NW_020861259.1:0-517 GCF_000972845.2 Larimichthys crocea
ATAAGAACAAACGTCAAGTTTGATTCCAAAATTGCCGCACTACATATATACACACACAAAATAACGCAGATTAAATAAGCGGCGTTATATGTTACATACTACACAGGCATAGTACACATATACTACATACTCACTGTACCAATCTACATTTTCTTATCTTTTTTTTTTTTTCCCTAACCTGTGCCGAAGAGGGGGAACCTCTTTCGCCAACGTGCAGGCTGCAGACACTACCTTGTGACCAAAAACAAGCTCAGCCGGACTGAACTCAAGAGATTCCTGCCTGGCATCACGGATCGCATAAAGCACAAAAGGCACACCCTTGTCCCAATCCTTCCCGGTGTCATGACAGTACTTTTTAAACGTGGACTTCAATGTCTGGGGCCAGCCTTCAAGAGCGCCCCGTGACTTGGGAGGGTAAGCGTTGGACACTGTATGAGAGACACCTAGGGACTGCAAGGTTTGTCGGAAGGTTTTTGAGAGGAAGTTCGTTCCTGGATCAGTCTGCACTGTCTTTGGT
>NW_020861260.1:0-382 GCF_000972845.2 Larimichthys crocea
ACTAATTTCTTTCAACCAGCACAATGAAATACAAAATGAAGCGAGAATAGAAGAAGATAAGACTTAAAACCTGCTGTTGATTTATTTGTTTCCTTCATGTCAGACACACTGTAACTTCTTCTGTCTCCATGTTGGACTTGCCGTCTCGCTGTAACTTTGCCTGACTGTTACTTTGTACGAGAGTGACGTAAATCGGTGACTTCCTGGAAATGAAGAGGATGTGCTGACCTGTGGACACATTTGTTATTCCTGTACAAATCGTCCATGACTGATTTACACCTGTCAATACAAATAAAGACAGAAGCCCTCACCTCATGAGCTGTGTGTCTAGATGTGTGCAGAACCTGGACGTAGTCTCTGTGACGTCCTCGCAGACTGTCTA
>NW_020861260.1:392-610 GCF_000972845.2 Larimichthys crocea
GTGTGTGTGTGTGTGTGTGTGTGTGTGTGTGTGTGTGTGTGTGTGTGTGCAGTATCATGTGAGCTTTGTGCTCTGTAGCTATTATATCATTAAGCGCTTAAAGTCTAAAGATAAACCTGCTTTTACACCAGACTGCAGGCTGAGGTGACTCATCACAGTCAACAGGTACAGGTGTTGGAGCTCCTGCTTCAAGGTAGTCTGTGTGACGTCCCCGCAGA
>NW_020861261.1:0-666 GCF_000972845.2 Larimichthys crocea
TTCATCCACAGACCAAAATATTCTGTTTGTCATGGACAGGAGGTACGAAGGATGTAACAATATTATGTTTGCTATACTTTGATTTCCAACTTCTTTGTGAACCTGTCTGAAACTATACTTACGTTTGCATTTAGTCATTTAGCAGGTGCTTTCATCCAAAGAGACTTACAGAGAAGGGAACAATCAAGGTACAGTGCGATAAGAAAGCGTTAGTGCAACAATAAGTGCTATGACAATTCTTAAAGGGGGTAGCTTTCTCATGTTCAGTTGTAGGTAGTGCTAGGAGAGAAGGTAATCTCTGAAGAGCTGGAGGTCTTCAGGAGGAGATTTTTAAAGGTAGAGAGGGATGCCCCTGCTCTGGCAGCAACTGGTAGTGCGTTCCACCAACGGGGAACAACAAATGAAAAGAGTTTGGATTGCCTTGAGCGAACAGGTGGTAGAACCAGACATTGGTCATTGGAGGAGTGCAACGGTCGTGAGGTAACGTATGCCTCTACAAGGGCGTTCAGGTAGGTAGGTGCAGTACCGGAGACAACTTTGTATATGAAGTGCAGCCTTTGTTCGTTTAATCACAGGGAGATTATGTGCTGGATTCTTTTTGTAGGATTTGGTAGTCTTGGTGTGAGGCTTGAGTATCTGTTTTACTTGTCTGGTAGTAGTCATAGA
>NW_020861262.1:0-1003 GCF_000972845.2 Larimichthys crocea
CAGGCAGACAGATACTACTGTGAATCTGGGTTTGTATCCATGTATATAGTATCAGGAGTTTTTTATAATACTTATTGTTAATACTAACGCATTGTAAACATACTCCATCATGCGGCGGTCTAGAGTGGAGTAGTTAACCCTGTGCGTATTTTTGCTAGCTTTTCATGCTGTCACGCTAACGAAGGTCTGTATGGCGTCTTTTACCCTGTAGTATGATCCTTTTACTTTAGTCGCGCTATGTATGGTCGACGTCTTATTTCCCCTGTAGTCCCCCTGCTACTCTTATACTTCCAGTCAGCGTTGTACTGTTGAGATCTTTTCCCTGGTCGTAACTGCTTCGATTTCCTTCTCGTCTACAAGCGGTTGTCCCTGTGAGTCTTATTCCCCTTCGTCTTCTACTTGACCTTCCCGTCGGTGGTTTCCATTGGGCGTGCCCTTTTCCCTGTCGTATTACTCCCCCTTCCCGCTGCCGTCGTCGTCCGCTGGGCGGCAGTACGCGGCTGTAGTCTCGCGTTGTTTCCGCTGTTCTCGCCGCAGAAGAAGAGTCGCGGAAGAGGAGCAGGTTTGCTGACGCTCACCGGGCTAACAGCTAACAGCTAACAGCTAACAGCTAACAGCTAACAGATAACTGATAACTCAGATAACTAGCAGCCTGACCAGCGTTAACCAGCGTTAACCAGCGTTAACCAGCTCACAGTTAGACAGACACCCGGACTGAAGGTAAGACACCAGGCTCAGCCTGTCTGTCTGCTGTTAGCATGTTAGCACTGCGGCTAATTAGCCGGTTAGCTCCGGAGCTAAGCTAAGCTAACAGTCAGCTGACTGAGTCTGACACGGAGCTCCGTGACACAGCGTGTCTGTGGATTAACGGACTGTCACTCTGTGTCTCTGTGTGTGTGTCTCTGTGTCTCTGTGTCTGTGTGTGGACTCACTGTGTGTCTCTGTGTGGACTCACTCTGTGTCTCTGTGGACTCACTGTGTGTCTCTGTGTCTCTGTGTGGAC
>NW_020861263.1:0-542 GCF_000972845.2 Larimichthys crocea
CCTCCAACAAGGTTAAGAACCACTGATCTAGACCAAACAACATCGCTGGTCTCACCACAGTTTTGTATAGGTGTGTAATTGCCTGAAGAAGACCGCTAACGGTCAAAACGTTGCATTTTTCATTTAAATTGTACACCTTTTTGTTTTGTACAATTAAAAACATATATCTCTTAATTTAAGAGTCTCTCTTAGTTTTTTTTAGATACATTTGTTTAATACATTTTTTCCTTCCTTTTGGAGGAATAGAAAAAAATTACTTTTACAGAAGGCTGGTCGGAGGTCAGCTATGGCAGGCATCGCCAGTGCCCCTGCCAGCCGACACGGGACTGGGTTAACGGGAGGTTTCGAGGGCAGGATGAACCGAGCACCCTCCTTCCCTTTCCACAGGGAGTTTCTCCCACACCCTAACCCATTTTCTCTGTTGACTCTTGAGCAGGCGGCATCTATAACAGAGAGTGGTGTTAGCTTGCTTGTTTTAGCTAGGTGTGCACGGCCTGAAGAAGATCTTATAGCGTCGAAATGTTGCCCAGCACACCATATTT
>NW_020861264.1:0-697 GCF_000972845.2 Larimichthys crocea
ATTTATATAAAAAAGGAACTAAACCTTTAACACGTTTTGTCCTAAAGCTGTTCTAAATGTGCCAGTGTGTGTGTGTGTGAGCATGTGTGTATTGATTAAAGGAGTTTATCAATCATTAATGTTCACACTGGGACGTTGCCTAGTTTCCTACTGGAGGTAATGTGGTGATAACAAAATACCTTAACAGCCCTCTGGACTGGCACCACCTGACATTTCCCCGCCGTTCAGCAAACGGCTCAGCTCAAAGGGCAAACACAGCGATGCATGCTGTATCAGAGCGCATGTTTGATTGTGTGCTTTTACGTAGGAAGTATAGGAGAGCTGAGATTACTTGAGATAAAGTGAGACATCAAAAACCCAAGAGGCACTTATGGTAATTACGACTCGTCAAAAGCTTGACGAGCCCTCTGAAGAAATTTTAAAAAAGCACAGGTCAGTGCTTGAAATTTCAAAGGATCACAATGCAAAACGAAGATAGAGAGATCATGCACTGAACGGATTAGGATCTGATAAAGACATTAGCCTGTTTTGTGTGTCTGTGTGTGTGCGCACTGTGTGGAAATATTAAGAGAGGAGAAACAGTTAGACAGACAAAGAGGGACCAACAGTGAGAGCTTCTGAAAGTCTTGAGGGAACAACAGTTAGAGGCGGTGTGATGTTGAAGACTTGGCAGAGAGCGACTGCAGCCGACAAGACA
>NW_020861265.1:0-599 GCF_000972845.2 Larimichthys crocea
CTAGGCCGGACGTAACACTATGGTTAATCTGGATTTTCCAAAATGGAAACAAAAAACTAGAACAAAGCATTTAACTTTGGCCACTATGTCCCTGTCTTCTGTTTTTGTTTTCTCGTTTCTGTTTCTCATATTTTTTTATTTGTATAAAACATGTTTGTTGCAAACACTCCACTAGCGTCCACTAGCTGTTGTACAGTGGTGTTTCTCAAATGTTTCAAAGCCTGGGTCAGAGTTTCTGTTCAGGTAACAGTTTTGAAACCTGGTTCTGTATAAAGACACTGACATTCTCTCTTCTCTTTTAATGACGTCAGACGTAGGACCTATCATTTCTCTTTCTGCTGACTAATATGTTTTCTTTTCTAGCACCCATCACGGGTCAGACTCCTCAACTTCTCAGTGCCACTCTTAGACACTCCGTCCTGATCCCCTGTTCTCTACCAGTACCTCCACTGAGCCTCACATGGTTTTATTGGCAGGAGGACCAGTCCAGCAACATTTTGTTCCACTGGCATCCCAAAGGGCAAACACTACCAGTGGCTGACGAATACATGAACAGATGCCAAGTCTTCAAATCTGAGTTTAGTTCTGGAAATATTTCC
>NW_020861266.1:0-1005 GCF_000972845.2 Larimichthys crocea
TGTAACTTTAACCAGTGCAGACGACGAGATAAAGTGGAAAAAGTGTAAGAAATGACAAGTGTAGAGAGCGTGCGACTGTGCTGCTGCACCAAGGAGTTGAAACTGACCCAAAGAATGAGTTTTACTGTTACTTTTTAAGTGTTTTCTGCCCCTTTACCTCATTTTGAATGGCAGATTCCTCTAAACTTCTGTTCAGGTTGCTGCTAACTTACAGAGGCAGACGTAAGGACCTCGAACTTGTCCACACACTAATGAACCATCGCTGACAGAAAAGAAATTCGTATATATACGCTCCAAAACACTCCTTAGTGCAGGCAGTCAGCCCGTCACTCAAATAGCCAGCCAGCCATCGACTCAAACTCGCAGTCAGCCAGCCGGCAAACCGGGTAGTTAAACCAGCCACACAGTCACACTCAGTGGATGAAGGATAGAAAGTAAAAAAATGCCGCCAGCGAAGAGAGAGAAAGGAGAGAAAAAAAAAGCAGAGCAACGCAAAACACACTCCAAAAACAGGTACAAAAAAAAAACAAAAAAAACATTATTACAAAACTTAGGTACGTGAACTAAAATACAGAAACTTACCAAAAAGCACAAGTCCGGTATAAGCCAAGTTTAGCATGCAGAACACAAACAAACACAGAAACAAAGCAGAAAACAACATAAGGGACAATTTCTGCACAGTTATACTGAATAAAGCAGTTAGCTCCACACACACAAACACTTACTCACATTCATTCATTCTCACACACACACACGGGCGAGCACACAGCTGTTTGCTCAATGACAGTTTTACATAAACACATAGGCCAGAAGCTATGAGCTAAGCTAACAAGTAAAGCCAAAAGACACATCTGATGAGCAATGACTTGGTTTAGTTCATGTATCACGCACACACGCACACACACACGAACACACACACGAACACACGCGAACACACGCGAACACACGCGAACACACACGAACACACACGAACACACACGAACACACACGAACACACACACACAC
>NW_020861267.1:0-723 GCF_000972845.2 Larimichthys crocea
AAATGAAAAGAAACCAGATTTAAGCAGGCATCTGAGGACGGACTTGAGGTAAGACAGGCTTTGATCAGACTGCAAAAGCCTTGTTTCTTCAAGAACTGGGCTGGGATTTAGGAACTGCCACAAGGCCCAGGCTGCCAGAAGGTTAAAGACTGTTCATGCTCATCATTAATGTTTTAATGATGAGGATGTTAAAGTTAATTCTGAACATTATTGGTAACCATGGTAATAAGGCTCAGATTTATGTGATGTTGTTTGAAGTTTTCTTCTCACTGATGCATCTGTAACTCGATGGAAGGAAGGAGGTGGAAGAACAGTTTTCTTTGTTTGTGTCGTTACATTTTATTTGGGGGTGTAGAACTCGGTATCGTCTGCATAACGGTTGAACTTTATTAGTTGTGATTAATACTGTATGACTGGAGAGTGAGTATGTAGGCTATTTGAAAAAAAGAACTGGCCCAGAGGGACCCCAAAGAACAATGCTATAACAGAGAAGTTGAAGTAAAAGACTAAGAAACAACACCACACTCATGTCATCGCATTACGTGTGCCGCTGCAGTCAGGACATTGTTAGCCTAAAATACCATAAAGGCTGGAGAGCAGCTAGCCTGGGTCAGCCCAAAGTATAAAAATACAAACTATTCTTTTAAAGAGTTTAAAGTTTAAGTGCTTCACAAAGACAAAGAAAGTGGCCCACTCACACCGGAGCTGATCGCTGCCAGTCTA
>NW_020861268.1:0-297 GCF_000972845.2 Larimichthys crocea
GCCGGTTGTGGCGCACCGCCGCGGAGGAAATGCACCCGCAGAGGCCAGCCAGCGCCGGGTAGAGGTCCCACAAGGGAATCCTCCCGCACCGTGCTGCCGTCCCTGACCCGCCGAGTCGAATTCCCCGGGCAGACTGCGCTGAAGTTGAGCAAAATCACGTCGGAATATACTCGGAATATTGTGTGAGGGGATGAAAATTAGCTAGTACTGTAAATAGTTCGTAAATAAGGTAGATTTTAATTAGAATGCCAAGCTTAATCATTAAGTGTGGATATTTTATAAGCAGATGTACCTTAC
>NW_020861268.1:307-501 GCF_000972845.2 Larimichthys crocea
TAATTAGGGGCCCTGCATATTTAAAAAGCAGATGTACCTTACAAAGAAAAAAACATCATAAACAGGAATTTAATATATTTTCTTACAATTTAATTTTGAACAGTTTTTTGTTAGAGATTTCAAATCCAACATGTTATAACATGAACAGTTAAGTGAAATACATCAGACACAGATTTATTTTGAGATGTCAAGTT
>NW_020861269.1:0-675 GCF_000972845.2 Larimichthys crocea
CCAGTCCAATTTTTTATTCAAGTACGGATGGAAACGGGGGTCACTGGTGTTTTAATATAAACCACAATATAAGCCAAAGAAACAAAAATTGAATATCTTATCAAATGCTTTGAAGCTCGAGCTCCCACCACAGCATGCAAACACATAATGTGTGATGCTGATTGCCCAGTTGAGGTCAGTCTCCTCCTTCAGTACATGCTGGGAGAAACATTTGGCACTGTGATTAAACTGGACTGGCCTTAAGCAGCACATAACTGTTCCCTGTTTCCCTCTTAAATTAGTTCTGTATTTTAACCATGGCCCAGGATTCAGTGATGCTTTGATGCAGTGATAGATCTGTCTCTTAAGGTCTGTTTTAGACCTCTCAGGTGATCCAATCACAAGTGGACAGCTCTAGGTACGGGTGTAAATGCAGCCAACATCTAAAGAAGAGACACTGAGATCTGATTTGCATTGAGACCATCAATGAATGATAAATCAATAAATAAATCAATCAATAAATGATACATTTATTAACAAAGCAAAAATATAGTGATTGTAAAGAGAGATCTTTGGTAGGTGGAATCTACTTGTATTTATATTTTGTTTTGTATTTTGCCATAGTTACAAGATTGAACGATGGGAAGGGGATGTGTAGTGTCTAGGCTGGGCGTTGGGCTCCAGGTGCTCTCATTA